>NC_090287.1:25341861-25642139 GCF_037392515.1 Haliotis asinina
ATCTATGGTGACACCTTGATGATGAATTGTTTTGTACAAATTTGATGAGAAATCTGTATAGACTGAAAGTTCCCACTTGTCTTACTGGTCTTGAATAACTGGTAAATGTGATAACTTTGGTTGACACATTTCACTTTATCATCGTGATTAGATGGATTGTCTAATTAAGACTCAGTTATTTACAGACTGCAGCCATATAGCTTGAATATTGCTGAATGGCTTTAAATGGTTGTGCCACCTATCTTGACTTGTGACTAATTCTGACAATGAATACTACCTTGTATGTCCTTCAGAGTCCAGTAAGAAGCAGAAAAGTGTACGATTCAACATTAGTGGACATGACCAGAGTGGGGAGAGTGAAGCAGACAATGGAGCAGACATCAGTATCGAGCAGCAGCAAGATCTTTCTATTTATCGCAGTTTTTGTGCTATCAGGAATGTAATGGATGCTATTGCCTTCTGTTCTGAAAATGCAGATCTTGAGTTAATGAACCCTATCTGTGTAAGGAAAGCTCCTCGACCCCGGAGTCTCTCGAAATCTTTCACTTGTGAAGTGAGTGTCAGCAGCAGTGAAGGAGAAGACAGCAGCAGCCAGTACCCCCAAAGCATTAGCCGATCTGCCTCAGGAAACTTCATCAGGTGTACATCTGGGAATTACAGCCAGTCCACAGGAGGGAATAGCAGTCAGGTTATTGACAAGGACAACTTTCAGGATCTGTATGATCAGTCAGTGACTCAGAAACTAATGGACACACAGAACCATCTAAAGAAACTACATCCACTAACGTACAGGGTTGAAGTATTGGAGGATATATTTTCTTTACTGTTTGCCACACATCGGGATGTCCAAGAATCTTCAAATGCAACTGATTTTGACAGCGATGAAGGACATGAGGATGGGAGCAAGAGGAACAGCCAGGAGAATATGTCCCTCAACACTTCACTCATTTCAGAAGAGGATACATCACCTCTGGCACAGAAGACTGATTTCTACTCAAGCCAGCCACCTTCACTCAGCAGTCAAAGTGCCCCTGTAAGGGGATTAGGTTATGATGAGCCATTCTATGAAGATCCCCCTGCACAGGTATCTCAGTCTGTCCACAAGAAAGTCCGAGTTCCACAGGATCAGTTGGCTGAGGAGGTCAGGAAGTCAGCGTCTGCTCTACTGAACTCAGACAACACCAAGAAGATAAACAGCGCGACTGGGAAAAGAGCTCATGTTACTGGACAGGGAATAGATAAATGTGCTGTTTTCAAGCTGGGATTTCTAGCAAATGAGTATCTCGTTAGGGATCTTCTGGCAATGCTTAAGGAATCCCTTCTTGATATCAATGCAGTTAGATATAAACTGACTGGACAGAAGTCAGATTTGGGTAAAAAGTCAGAGCAGAAGGCAAACACAGATGCACTTCATGTTACTCCTGCTATGGAGGAGGCTCTGACACAGGTTGTCAAGTCAAGTGTTGTTCCAGAAACGTTACAGAAGAGGCTGACGAGACTCACTCAGTATATACATGAGGCTCAGTGGCGCTTCCAGCTGGTGTCACATGACCAGTTGCCAAAGCAACCAGGTCAGGTCCTTCAGAGACCAGTGTTTGTTCCTGGAGATGATAACTTTGATGTATATAGATCAGATGGATGGCTAAAGGGAAGATCCAAAAGTCCAAACAAGGACAAGAGATCAGGTACTGGTACTGGGGCAGATGTACTCATTATGGGGTTTTGCACATGACAGAGAAACTGTGGATATTCTAGATCAAATACTTATTCAGCACTTTGAAACCAGTCTGAAAATGGATTTTTGTGAAAGCCAAGTTTTAGTGCTTTAAGAATATGAATGTTTGCATTAGCCTCTGTATATGCGTTACTTTGTGTCTTTTAATTTGCAAATTTTGACATCTGTTGATCAAGGAAAAGGATACTGATTGAAACTGAATTATTTTCCAACTGTTGGATCCTTTTAAAATCATCCAGCCATGACTTGCCATGTTGGATACCTGAAGCAGACGCTCACAATTTTTTTGCAAGCTATGGATGGTATATGAAACAACTTTTAGTCTGTTAATTATAACTAAGACATATCAGCATTCAGCTCAATCTGAATACAGTGATCTGGTCAATTTTATACTTTCAAAAAGATATCAAAATTCGTTTCTTTTGAAGCATCCCCATCGCTGAATGGAGAGACAGAGATGCAGGGTGGCCAATGTGATGTTGAAGTCTGTCGAAGGCGATCCTTTGGTGCTTCTAGGACTAGCTTTAGCACTCAGAGTGGGCTGGTGCAAGCTAGTATGGAAATAATTCCTCTGATGCTGTCCACTCCAGACACCCTTCTCACAATGAGTTTATCAAAGGGAAACTTTGCACAGGCAGCTCAAGTCATCAAGGTGAGTTCTTTAAATGTCTGTTTTGGATGGAAACAGTGAATTTCAATCGTTTTCTTTTTTTTAAGAACAGGCAAATAGACTAGAGTATGTAATAGATATGTCAACCTGACAGCTGGGATAAAGTGTCACTGTGAGTTGTAAATCTACTGCTCAAAGAAAAAGTTTCAAAAAAATGAAATCTCATAAAAGTAAGCATGTCTTCTACTTAAAAACTTGACAAAAAACAGAGTTGCATTTCTTTTGCTGTTGAGTATAGTTTGAATATACATTGGATAAATTTGGGTCTATTGTTCAGCTTAAGGGAAGGATAATGTTCTAATCTTCATTTATATACTGAAGGAAACAAAAAGGGAATACCACTTCAGTGGCAGTATTCCTTTATCTATTCTCAGATTTCCTCCTTCAGCACTATTTAAAGCTTATTTGAAAATATTGAATTACCACTTAAATTTGCAGGTGTTCCTTTGTTTTCTGCAGGGGGATACAGTCAAAGCCTTGTCATACTGTCTGTAATCATTTCCGGAGCATAACTAAAGAACCATCCAATATTTTGGACAAATATTGGGACATACCCTAAAGTGGTGCCTTTTACTGTTTACAGCTTTTTGTCTTTTGATTTTTCTTGGTTTCCATGGAAATGATGCGGACTTAGCCTCTGAAGAGTTTCGTTTCTGGAGCACAACTCAAAAACCGTTCAGTGTCTTTTAAGGAAACTGTGTAGATATATCAAAGAGGACCTAAAATGGTGCCATTTGCTATTTTTACAGTTTTTTGTTATGTTTATTTTTCTTGGTTTCCATGGAAGTGATTCAGACTTATTCTCAAAAGGGAGGAGTAGGCTTTGTTTCCAGAGCACAACTCAAAAACTATTCAAGATCTTTCAACAGAACGTGGCATATATATGAGACAGATCTTGAAGTGCAGCCTTTTGCTATTTACAGATTTTTGTCTTTTTTATTTTTTTTCGGTTTCTGTGGAAATGATTCAGGCTTAATCTCAAAAGGAAGGGGTAAACTTCATTTCCAGAGCACAGTTTGAAAACTTCTTAATATCTGTCAGCAAAATTTGGTAGATCTCAATTTGGTGTCTTTTGTTATTTGCATATTTTTGCTATTTTTATTTTCCTGGTTTCCATGGTAACAATTCAGACTAGGTCTCAAAGAAAAGGGGTGGTGTTCATTTCTGGAGCACACACCATTCAATATCTTTCAACAGAACTTGGGAGGTTTATGACACAGATCTTGGTGCCTCTTTACCACTCACAAATTTTTCTCATATATATTTTTCATGATTTCCATGGAAACGATCTGGACTTAGACTGTTAAAACATCAGGCTGCACTATAAATAACTGCTAGATAATTTGTTGTCTGAAATATGTGGTTGGTGGGGGGACATGTCATCTTCTGATGACTCTTGTTCGTTTCTCTCAGTATTATATGAACACTAACATGACATAAAACCCAGTTTTGTTTGGCTTCAGATCTGTCACACACATTTTGTCTTTTATGAAACTTGCCATTGGTGCATAGTATAGTTAAAAAATCTTGGCTATGAATAATTTTAATTGCTAGTAATTGCATTTGAGAAAAGACTTCTTTCTTATGCACACATACCAGAGGTATGTATAGTGATTTGAAACTTAATAAGTTTCAGAAATTCCTAAGGTCATAGTAGAATAGAAGTGTCTGTGATTTCAGTTGTTCAAGCTTGAGAAGTCAGAAGCAGCAGAAGAGGTGTCATTTTCGGAGGCATATCACAAAGCTGCTAACAAAGTGGCCACCCTAGAGAGTTCGACAAGGGAGAGAACTGGTGCTTCATCTAACCTGGGGAGACCAAGCATGAAGGCCTTGGCTAAAGTGGCAGCTGCAGGAGTTGCATCAGCCTCACTCTCAAATGTCACAGATGAGCTGTTGTCCAGCCAAATTATCCCTACCTTGCCGAAGCCAAAGGCATTCTCAAACATGCCAAATGACATTACGAGTTTATTCACCGAACTTGATGTCAGTACAGCAATACTTCTAGACCTAGTGTGTACTTCCTGTAGGACATGGGACTTGTGCAATAAACTGTTTGATATTATCAAAACTAAAGTTACCATAGAAAATGAGGTGAGTGAAGACATTGGATGGAGGGACATTACTGGTGTAAGTGCCTCCAGCAGGAAGTCCAAGAGTGATGTTGGACTGAAAGGGGCATTTGCATTCCTTAAACAGATGGAGAGATTGGTGCATGCTTTTGCTGATGATGCTAATGTTGGTAAAATATTCATGTCTGGTGGGCCAATGATGTCATCAAAGCCAAGCATTGAGAGGCAGATGAGAACAGCAACATGTCCCCTTGTGGCAGAAAAAGTGAACATTTTTGTTAGTGCAGTTGAGGAAGTTAGGAGATGGGTTGACAGAATTAATAGGGCCTTCGAAAATGTTGACAGTGTGAATAGACGTGATAGTTTGCAGCTGCCTGAAACCTCACCACCGGTGTCTCCAGTGGACTCTTCACCCAAGTTCAGAGACTCATCACCAAAGGCCAAGGACACACCAAAGTCATCTCCAATACACAGTGCCTATAAGCATTTTTGTGGAGCGCTAGAAAGATGTGCACCAAAAGGAGGTCTGGTGTACCTCCTCAAACGGTAAGATCTAGTTCCATTGATATCATGTCAAAGTATGAGATCTCATGTTTCAGTGTCACATGCTCAAACCCTAAATGCCTGTCAATTACTCAACAGCACAAGGGTAGGAATGAATATATGAGAGATGCTCATATCATGCTAGTTTCTAAGATGCTTTAGGTGAAAGATCAAAGGCGCCGACAATACTTTATCAGACGATAATGTGCACTTTTTTGCATTGTGTCACAATGTCTTGACGTTGCTGTGCCATTCCAGTCTGCAATCGTGGAATGTCGTATGACCAGATCTAAACTTTCATTGGTAGTAGAAATGAGATGGTCATTTTGCCTTGTATGGTTTAAGAGAATCACAGATGTAATTAAAATGATCTAGAGAAGATATTTAACCCAAACATAAACCTTCACCAAACTGTTCATCATTTGTTTTTCTAGTAACGTTTGTCTTAACTTAGGGGGCTGACACGTCAGAAGAACAGCGCGTCAGTTAGCCCTGTGTGCGGATTCTAAATTTAAGTCTCAGACACCGTCGTTTGTTTTCTGCCATGGATTAATCGAAAGTATCCTTAGAAATTATTAAATACAGCATCATAGAAAAGAAATACAGTCTGTTCTACCACCATGCATAGTGTAATAAAGCACACTTTGGCCCTGAACTATTATAGTTAAAGCACGATATGATAGTTCAGGGTGAAAGTGTGCTTTATTACACTATATGTGGTGGTAGAATGAACTACATTTCTTAAATAATACAGTTAGGCATATGATGTCATAATGGTTATAGTTATAACATTTCAATGCTAATGCCTCCGTTTCCTGAGAGTCATCATACTTTAGGCAGTTTCTACCAATTTATGATTCCAGAGTGATAAGCGGAATACTAAACTTGCTTCCGTGAAAAACTGTTAAATTTGACATACCATGGTGGCATGATTGCTGCTTGGTTTCATCAACAGATCTTCATGTTGCCATCTCTTTTGATGGTCCATCTCCTTCCCTTTGTGGACAGGCACATGTCATGACTGTAACAGTGCTAAGTTCATTATGTGGATCAAATTGTTTGTGGCTGGGGTTGATGATAGGCTAACAATAGAAGAATGTCCCTAGTGCATACCATAAATCAGTTGTCAAATTCTGTTTCTTGGTTTGTCAGGAATGTCCATGCTTATTGATGGACTGCATCACTTTAGATTTTCCTAAAACATTGATATAACTGAATTCTGTTCAAAGGAAATCTTGAAACACAAATAGTGCAGGTTAACTGTGAGCACTCAGCAATGTGGACCAAGAGGTGGAAACTGTCAGTTTGACTCGTATTTGGATTGGTTTGCTTTTTCCATGTTTTGACTGTCAAAAAAGAAAGTCATCTTTTGGAATGGGGTCTAGTATTGAATGGATGTCTGCATTTCTGGTATCTAAGCAACAAACTCCCACAAAATGTCTATGGAAGTGAACGGCTTCCAGTTTTTTTTATTGCAGTATAGTTATTAGCTGTTTCTCTTTCCAGGTATGGCGTGGATTCTTCTCATGACAAAAGCTACCTTCATAGTCTCTATGAACATGTTCGGGAACTTGCAATACTTGTTGCAGAATGTGATGGCAGATCCAAAGGTGAGCTTCTGTGGGGGTATTTAAGATGCACTTCGTCCATCCATCTGTCTGTCCATTTGTCTTCCGGAGCATAACTTTCAAACCGTTTGATGTTTCTTCACCAAAGTTGGCACATAGATAGAACTAGAGGGGTACTGGTGCCCTTTCATAGTTCTGGATTTCTGAATAAAATATTTTTTTGTATTTCCATGGCAACAAGTTTGACCCAGACTGAAATTGGTGGTGGTGCTCTTTTACTGTAGCAGAACTCTAAAACCATATGTTATTTCTTCACTGAACTTGACACATAGATTGGACTGGTGGTGTACTTGTGCCTTTTGGTACTTTTGTATTTTGTAATGAAATATTTTTGGCATTTCCATGGCAACGAGTTTGACTTCAACTGAAATAAGTGGTAGTGCTAGCAGAAGTCTAAAACGGTGTCCTATTTCTTCACTAAACTTGGTACATAGCTTGGTCTGTTGGTGTTCTGGTGCCTTTTTGTAGTTTTGGATTTCTGAATACAATATTTTGGCATTTCCATGGCAACAAGTTTGACTGAGACTGAAATTTCTGGTTGTGGTCCTTTCAGGAGCAGAACTTTTAAAATCTCTCATTACTCTCGTTCTACTTTTCTGTGAACTCACCAAAACATTTGGCATAATCATAAACTTGTAGACACATTCATGAAGGATATTTTGCCATTGCGGGGAATATTGATGACTTTGTCTTCTTGTTTAATTTGTTGTGCAGGGTTGTGTCCCCCGGGCATATAAGAAACCTATGTGATGATGACTTTGAAAGTAAGACCAGTTATGGCTTAAGTTGAATGAATAAGTCCATTTCATGAAATATGCATGCATGTGGAAGTAGAAGAACATGTTTTGTGAGTTTTGAATGTCAAGTCTCAGTAAGGTTTATGTTAATTTCAGGAACACTTTGTTTAGTACAGATGTAAATATGCAGAAACTGTTGACAGGGAATGTTTTAGTTCTGGTTTAAGTCAGAAACATTTCTTCCATTCGACAGAGACTGTGGTTATACCCCAGAACTACTTCGAGATGCTGCAGGAAGGACCAGTTACTATCTTGGGAAGACTTATGTTTGCCAAACGAATGATCCCATCCAGGTGATATTTACATTGCAGTAGATTTTGTGTTTAAATTCTGTCTCTGTGTGTTTAATAAGTGACGCTTCACTCTTGCTGTACATGGAATTGTTGTTAAAGGTTTTAGTGAATATATTTTAATGTGATATTGATATGAAATACATTATATGTTTTCAATCACATAGCCTGGTATACGGCACAGGTGATTTTATTTTCCAGACTGGAGAGTGTGGCACAAAAGTTGAGCCTCAACCTGACGCACATCATAGTCCATAGCTGCTGCCCCAGAATCCCCAGCAAACACCTGCCCCCATTACTTGCCTTGCAACTGAACCAAGGTGAAGGTCATACCATCTCAGTTACCCACAATACCATTTGGTTGCTTAGTCTTGATGCTGTAGACGTTTTGACTAATATTTTCTTGTTGTACATCAAGGTTTACGTAAGTGTTATAGGTATGCACTACTTATTTTCAGATTATGAAGTATTTGGACCAAGAATCATATACAACTCTAGTCATCCTCCACCATCATCTCCACCACACCCTGAAGAGATTGTACGCCATCTGTTGGATAAACTTGTGACTTTAATGAAAGGTGAAACAGTTATATCTACACTTTCACTATGGATTTCATTTGTACGTTTATCACTGTTATTTTTACCTTTGGCCATGGATAATGATTATCAAACTTTATGATTTTGCAAGGAAACAATACTTTGATTGCAGTCTGAATATTCACTGCACACAATTGTGTAGGTTGCAGTGCTAATTACAGTAGTTAAAACAATACATAAATTCTAATAGAAATGTTGTGGTTCTCAAACCACTGTAAACATGTTCGCATTAAGTTTATGAAGACTTCATTTCTTAGCTGTAGGTGTTGTTGAAATCATCTTTAGGACTATTTATTGCTAATGGATGTTTGGACAGTGGGGTAGCCTAGTGGTTAAAGCATTCACTTATCACACTGGAGACCTAATTTTGATTCCCTCTTTGGTGTGTCAAGCCAGTTTCTAATGTCCCCTGGTGTGATGTTGCCGCCATATTGGTGAAAGTGGCATGCTCTCTAAACGATTATACTATTTTTTTAAGACACTGCTGCCAAGGCGAATGCACAGGGTATATTTGACACATCATGTGCCAAGCTTGCCATGAAATCAGAAGAGTACAGAGACTTGTTGACCTCAACCAGCGAGCTACAGGAGGTTGACCTCTCGTTGCTTCACACCAGACAGATGTCCTTATGCTTCTATGCCAATCTCCAGAACCTAATGACAATCCACCTGTTCCTACACCAGATCTGGCAGAGGACTCTCAATCAGGTATGTTAACTTCTGGTCACAACTAGCCAGTGGTATAGGAGTAATTTCAGGATGGAAATGTTCCATATTGAGCCTTGACTGTAAGAACTCAATACAAGGATCAGGATCACAGTGACTGGGAGCAGTGGGGTAGCTAAAAGCTAAATGTGAAAAAGGTTTCTCTCACCACGCCAAAGACCTGGACTTGATTCCACACATGGTGTTCCTCGCCATGATATGTAATATTGATAAAAAGTGGCACAAAAGCATACTCAGCCACTTGTAATGACGTGTTACAACTGTGGGACATGGTGCCCCAACATGAATCATTAATTTGCCAGGCCATTGGTCATAGGTCAGCTGTATAGAAGGCAAAATTATGTTCACACATTGGTTCACTCACTTCACCATAATTTCTCTCTGTAAGGTCTGATATACCCTTCCTAAGGAAAACTCAGCCACAGTACACCTGCTGTATGCTGTAAGTCACAATAATTTACTCTTGGCTGCTGTTGCCATGGTTACAAACATGAACTTAGCACTGTGATGAAACTAAAATATTTTCGAGACACTTGTGATTGTTGTAGCATTAAGATTGCTTTATGGAATGAGGGAATGTGGTCTAGATCCAGTGTCCACAGTCAGTTGGAAATATATTTCTCTGTGTACTTATTGCGTTATTGTCTATTAACATATCAGTAATGAAACTTGTGTTTAGTGTCCACATCAGTGGGAAATTTTTCACTGTGTCATTATTACTTTATTGTTTATTAACTGAATCATATTTTCTACAGTCTTATATTTAAGGAGATACCACATTTTGTACATTATATGTGATTGTTGGTTGGTTTGTTGTTTAACAATTTTCTAGCTATATGTCAGCAGTCTGTAAATAATCAAGTTTGGACTAGATAATCCAGTGATCAACAGCATGAGCATCAGTCTATGCAATGGAGATACGGTCTCCCAATCCTGTTTTCAGTCTGCCATGTTACATCTATCAGTTTGTTATGACACAGATTACTTTATGTTACCCGAAAAAACATATATGACACGAGAGACTCTGTTTTCAGTCTGCCATGTTACATCTATCAGTTTTTGTTATGACATTGATTACTGTATGTTACCCGGTAAATGTATATGACGCTAGAGAATCTGTTTTCATTCTGCCATGTTACATCTATCAGTCTGTTATGACATTGATTACTGTATGTTACCCAGTAAACGTATATGACATGAGAGAATCTGTTTTCAGTCTGCCATTGATGTAAGTGATGATACCACCCCTGCAATTAGTGACTTTGTCCTGGCCTCTACAATTGACAGTATTGTACATCTGGAACAGTTCACTTACAGGGTAGGACAGCTTGGAGTTGTCAGGTGAGCACTTTCACATGTTTACCAATTTGCTTCAGTTACCAACCAATGAATCGTTACACTTGAATGAATGTATTTGTCATTATCTTTGTTTGTTGTCTGCAAAGTCAGTGAGTCTGACCACCTAATGCTCTTGGTCACCTCTTACAGGATGAGTGTGGGTAACAGAATACCAATTCTAACTCGGAACTTCATTGGTTCTTAACACTGTGTTGAGTGTGGTAAATGAACATTGTTCTTCAGATATTAGAAGTGATTATCTTTAATGAATCATTTGAGTATATTTTATTTTAGACTGTTTATTTGCATCTGTGTACACTTTCATCAACACTTCTTGAAGCGTGCATTAACTAATTATGTTTGTGAATGCTGCTTCACTTTGCAGTTACTTGTCCTTATGATTTTAATCAGTTAAACACTGCAAATATGAAAATCTTTTCAACTGTAATTTGAGTAATATTGTTAAAACTGTTTTGGGTCACAATGTGGCCATCATATATTCACCTCAAAGAAATCCATAAAGGGCCTTTTGAATGTTTTATGAACAATTACCCGGCACTCATTAATAACATTACAAGGTATAAAACATGCAAATGTGAAAATTTGATATCAAGAACTAGGTGTATCAAAGTATAGATGCTTAACTGATGGTGTTGTATAGAGATTCAGAAATAAGACATGGTTTTAACAATAGGAGAATTCCAAGAAAATTTAGACAAACTCATAAAACATTGGGACAAGTCATTTTAAGAAATTTTGGAGATGGTTTCAATATTTGTAAACTTGAGTGCCCACCTGAAGTGTCAAGAATAGCACACAATATTACACAGTGAATAGTTCTTGCAAGTGTTACTTGTCTGTTTTTCCAGCCCTCAAAGCCAAGGTCCAGTTTTCAGTACAAATTTTGACATACGTTCAGACAATATGAATGTGATGTATGTGCAGTTCGTGCAATGCTGTACAGAAGGATTGTAATTGTAGGCGTACATTTTTTAGATATGACTGTCACCTGCACTGTAAACATTTCTTCATCCAGTGCCTTTAGCTGTGCTCTGATGAGAGTTTTTGAAGTTGAAGTTGCATGTGGTAAAGTTGACTATTTGTTGTGAATATGTTAAGTGATACTGTTATCAGTGATATATATTTCTGTTTGTTAGTTTGTTTGAGCTGAAACATGTGATTTGCCGCATCGGACTACCAGCCCCTGTTAATTGGAGAAAACTCATTTCCCACAAAAGTGAGTTACATTATACATTACAGTTAAGACAATGTAGCTGACTGTGACATTCGCCAGTATAGCTGACTGTGACACCAGACAATATAGCTGACTGTGACATCAGACAATATAGCTGACTGTGACATACGGCAATGTGGTTGACTGTGACATAGCACAGAAAGCTGTCTGTGATATCAGACAATATAGTTGACTGTGACATAGGACAATACAGCTGACTGGGACATCAGACAATGAAACTGACTGTAATTTAAAACCATAAACTTTATGGCATTTCAAATATGGCACCACTAAATGACTATGAGAAAGTTGATCATGTAAACAAGAAAATCAATCTACCCAGCCTACATAAATATTTATTTATTGTACATAACATCCCATTTTTAGTCTCAGAGGGACATCAAGCTGTTTTTGTAGCAGCAGACCATTCAAGTAAAGGCAGACTTGTGGTCTACATTTCCACATATGTTTACATGGTGGTCCTATGTTGCCAGGTCTGGATGTTCATGATAGATGGATGAAGTTTGCCCCTCCTCTTGAGTCTCGCTTGCTGTATGTGCTGAGTGAAGGCTGTCTCTCCTCCCCACCAATACAGGTGAGTCTCCCCCCCCACCATTACAAGTGAGTTTTTCCTCCTGAAAAATGCAGGTGAGTTTTTCCTCCACACCAATACAGATGAGACTTTCCTGCCCACCAATGAGTGAGTCTTTCTTGCTCACCAATACAGGTGAATATCTCCTCCCCACCAATACAGGTCAGTCTCTCCTCCCCGCCAATACAGGTAAGTCACTCCTCCCCACCAATACAGATGAGTCACTCCACCCCACAATACAGGTGAGTCACTCCTCCCCACCAATACAGGTGAGTCTCTCCTCCCCACCAATACAGGTGAGTCACTCCTCCCCACCAATACAGGTGAGTCACTCCTCCCCACCAATACAGGTGAGTCTCCCATCCCCACCAATACAAATGAATATTTCCTTCCCTCCAATACAAGTGAATATCTCCTCCTCACCAATACAGGTGAGTCACTCCTCCTCACCAAGTATAGGAGAAAAAACGCCTCCGAAGTTTTGGTAGAGAATGTAAACCTGAGGGGTAGGGAAATCCCGAGGGGCGTAGCCCCGAGGGATTTCCCGACCCCCGAAGGTTTACATTCTCTACCAAAACTGAGGAGAAGTTTTTTCTCTTGCTTATAAACCGTCATTTTAAATATTGCGTTATAAGGAATTAGGACCTCACTATACCGCGAACATTCGGAATGACAGCAATGTCGCAACTCTAATGCACAAGTTAGAAAACGCACGGGATTTTCACGCAGTGCACGTGTTTTTTGTGAGTGAGTCAGTTATATACCACGTGGTTACTTGAATCCGCTCATTGCTAACCATGGCAAACCAGAGCGAAGACGAAATGTTTTTAACACAGTCGCAGTTTAAGAAAGATGATGACAATGCTGCTGCTGCTGCTGCTGATGATGATGATGATGATGATGATTTTCTGTTCCGTTTCGCGGCACCTTTGACTGAGGAAGATATTGAAAGGAAATTATCTCGATGTGTTCCAAGAACGACAAGGTACAAAAATGATTGGGCGAAAGGAGTATTCAGGCGATGGCAAGAAGAGCGTCGGACGAGGTCAATGGATGCAAACATCGCGCTGTCGTCGTCTGTCTTGACTGAAGACTTGCTGGATATGACTGCTAAAGATATAAATACAGCCCTAAAGTATTTCCTATTCGAGGCGAGGAAAGTGGACGGGACTTGCTACCCAGCTGTTACTGTGTATGGGCTATTCACGGCAATAGCGTCACACTTGAAAGCTAACAAATCTCCTTACAATCTGATGGAAGGCGAAGAGTTCCAGGACAGCAGACAGGCACTGGACGCATGCATGCGTGAGAGGTCCACAGCTGGTCTTGGAGCAGACGTGAGAAAACCTACAGAGGTGATAACTCGAGACGAGGAGAACACTCTGTGGGAGAAGGGGGCTCTTGGAGAAGGCACGCCGCAAAAACTCCTGGACACAGTCCTCTACTTAACTGGTGAGTTGCATTTTGCATTTGATTTCCCTGTCGAAAAGTCGGATATTAGCAATTTTGGCATTTACAATCAAACCTTCACATCGAAAATAAATGTGATTAACTGGAACAAAATGCCCGACTTCACTTTGAGGCAAACCAAACCAAACAAAGTTTGGATGGATATTTTGAATCCCGTGTTAAGACCGAAATAGATAAACATTATATAATTGTGTACGGAATTTTATTTTCCAGGACTTAACTTCGCCTTGAGAGGTGGAAAGGAACATCGGAGTTTAAGACTACACCAACAACCTCAGATTACAGGCCCACATACAGACCAGAACGGCCGCAGGTACCTGCAGTATGTGGAAGACGTCTCTAAGACAAATGCCGGGGGAGTGAAAGACAGGAAACTGCAGAAGAAAAAGGTGCGAGCGTATGAAAATACCAAGAACCCGGAACGATGTTATGTGCGCCTTTTCATGAAGTACAAGTCACTTTGGTATGTATTAGATGTTTTCTGATACATTTCTGATACATGTTATACATTCTTTAGATATACCACTCATTTAATCACATCATGCGGGTGACTTGACCCATACTGCATGTAAATTGTCTTATAATTTTACTCCCTGATGATGATTGCACGCATTGGTTTAGGGGCATATAAATGACAAATGCAAACATTTCATACTTAATTGATTCTATGTCAACACAATTTAACTTTCCAGCCTACCATCTTCAACTCGAGCAAATGCGTTTTACTTCACCCCGATGAAGAAACCTAAGGATGGAAAATGGTACCTAGAGTCGCCCATGGGCCACAACACAATCCAGACAACGGTGAAGAGAATATGTGCTGAAGCCGGAATTGAAGGAAGGAAAACGAACCACTCGCTCAGATGCACTGCTGCTACCCGTCTCTACGAGGCAAACATAAGCGAGCAACAGATTTGTGAACAAACTGGTATGTAACTCAATGAATATCTGCAAAACACGAATGAAACTTGAAGTGACTGGGCCAAATTGCAATTTGGCGATTTTAAATGCTAGAACTTGTGATGTCAACATGTGTTATGGTTAACATGCCAAGATCCGGGTTCGAATCCCAATGATGGCCCCAAGCAAAGCGATTACAATATCATATAAATTGCTTTTCAAACGGTTATGTACAATTTGAAATGACTTATCAAGATGAATTCTTTTATTGTAGGTCACAAAAGCGAGGCAGTGAGGGTTTACAAGAGAACCAGTGATCAACAACAAGCAATGGCGTCAGATGTTCTCTCATGTTCAGCTCCAAAGAAAACTCAGACGTCTGCGACAGTGTCGGTTCCTACTTCAGAGGGAGATTCCGGTACAACACAAACTGTCGCTCACGGAAGTGTTACAATGACGTTCAATTTCAATTAAAACACTGTTGTCAGAGTTTTTGTTTTTCCTTTCCTGTGAATGCAGATTTCGGTGGCTGATCGCTCCAAACCGGTACTTTCGGGACGAGGGTTTACTCCTAGTAAAACCTGGGAATAGGTTTTACTTAAATCTAGTTAAACCTATTCCCAGGTTTTACATTGGGAGTAAAACCTCTTACCGGGTATTGGTGCAAGTAGAAAGGATAATGACCATTAAAGGCAGTGATCAGAATTAGGTTTATAATACAGGTTAGTCACTCCTCCCCACCAATACAGGTGAGTCTCCCATCCCCACAATACAGGTCAGTCTCCCATCCCCACCAATACAAATGAATATTTCCTCCCCTCCAATACAAGTGAATATCTCCTCCCCACCAATGCAGGTGAGTCTCTCCTCCCCACCAATACAGGTGACTTTCTCCCCCCCACCATTACAAGTGAGTTTTTCCTCCCGAAAAATGCAGGTGAGTTTTTCCTCCCCACCAATACAGATGAGTCTTTCCTGCCCACCAATTCAGTATTTCCTGCCCACCAATGAGTAAGTCTTTCCTGCTCACCAATACAGGTGAATATCTCCTCCCCACCAATACAGGTGAGTCACTCCTCCCCACCAATACAGGTGAGTCTCTCCTCCCCACCAATACAGGTGAGTCACTCCTCCCCACAATGCAGGTGAGTCACTCCTCCCCACCAATACAAGTGAATATCTCTTGCCCACCAATACAGGTGAGAAACTAGTAACAACTGGTAGTTTCCATATATCTGTTGAATGTCAACACCATTCAGCCAGCAAGCGCCAACAAAGACTGGCCCATATCTTCTACTGAAGGTGATGCCAAAAGGCAAGTTTGAGATTGTACACTCAAACATTGTAGACAGAGGGGGCTCGAGTGATCAAGTACCTTAATGTGTAGTACCTGTTATCAGACATGATTGTCAACTGATTTTCTGGTCCAAACTGAGTTATTTATTGACCACCACCATTTAAGTGGATGATTTCTGCATGCAGTTTCAATCAGCTGTCAATCATGTGGTAGGTGATAGTCCATACATGCCATTTATAGTGAAATATTGTGTGTTTTGATTATCGATTAATGTGTTCTGTGAAATGTTTGTTGTTTACACTGTACTCAGCAATATTCCAGCTATATGGTAGTGGTCTGTAAATATTCAAGTATGGGCTTGACAATCCAGTAATCAACATCATAGATCAATGCACCTGGATATGATGACATGTCAAACAAGTCCTGACCACCCGATCATGCTAGCTGCCACTTATGACAAGCATAGGTTACTAATTCTAGGCTAGAAACCAGTTCTAATTCTAAAAAATTCTAGAAAATGTAGGTATTAAATGTCCTTACTGACTTCCTTCTCATTTGTATTCTCACAGGTGTTGAGCCCTGAGACTATTGACACCCAGCTGGAGTCTGCCATGAAAGACTACTTGAATCACACAGTAGAAGTAGATATCAACTCTAGAAAGGTCAGCATGCTGAAGAGATTTCCTTACTCTTTATATTCTGGATGTGGTTTACACACTGATCTAATATGTAGTCTTAATAAATGTCTCAACAGCCTCCTTCTACAATGAAGGTCACTTGTCAAGCTAACGTGTCTTGTCTTGAGAACTGCTATCATGCAAATCAGAAGTGGCCTTCACATGGCACACTAAAATTTGACAACACATGTTGTTGAAATTTTAAAAGTTGTCAAACTCATGCTCTCACATGTCAGACATATGTTGTCAAACTTAAGTGTCATTTGAGGGTCATGTCCCTATTGGTGTGGCCAGGCGACAATTTTGATTTGTCGTTTCTGAACAACAGGAGTTTCACTTCACAACACTTCACATGTCAAACTCGAGTACTGAAGGTTAGATGAAAAAGTTGTTGAGAATAGAAACCGATACTATTTCTCGACAACAGTTTGACAACGCTGAAATTGGTGAAGTTGTTGGAATGTTTGTTGTGTGAAGACCGCTTAAGTCTAGTGTTGGTGTTATCAGGTCATTTCCCTTTTATCATGCATTTTAGGCCAGTGATCAACCCTCATTCATTTGATAGTGTCCAGTATGTTGCCAAGTTAAGTTGAGTGTTTCCTGTCCCCACATACAGAGCATGGGTTACCCAGTCATTTGTTCACACCATATTCATGCTCGTAGGCTTCAACAGCATAATGCATGTCCAAGGTCCGCATCACCTTGGCGTTTCCTCCTTCCTTAACTGACATGCCCTGATATAACTGTAGTACATGTCCAAGGTCTGCATCACCTTGGCGTTTCCCCCTTCCTTAACTGACATGCCCTGATATAACTGTAGTACATGTCCAAGGTCAGCATCACCTTGGCGTTTCCTCCTTCCTTAACTGATATGACCTGATATAACTGTAGTACATGTCCAAGGTCAGCATCACCTTGGCGTTTCCTCCTTCCTTAACTGACATGCCCTGATATAACTGTAGTACATGTCCAAGGTCTGCATCACCTTGGCGTTTCCTCCTTCCTTAACTGACATGCCCTGATATAACTGTAGTACTGTTCAAAGAAGTGATAAACTTCCGTATCCTCCATCACAGGTGACAATACCCTCACTGCTGTCCTGGTACAAGCAGGACTTCAGCCAGGCGTCGGATGCAGATAGTGTTGGTATAGAAGGTCTTATCAACTTCATTGTATCAAATGTAGAGGAAGCCAAGGGGGAGCACATTCAACAGCTGTTGGATGATGAAAGCTCAGCGAAAAGTACAGGTGGGGACAACTTGGGGAAGATGAAGGGAGATTACTCTGTATTGAAAATACTTATGTGAGGTCTCTTGTGTGAGGTCTCTTGTTTTTCTTGCTGATATCCTTCTCATAGTGAACAAAAATTTAAACGGTGCAGTTAAGAAAAGGAATTCTTGTAGCTGTACATGTATACATCTATAACTAAGTTTATCACAGAAATCATGTGATATTTGTCACACTCACCAACATCACAGCTGTATTGTGTTCTGATATTTGTTAACTTTTATTACTGTAATTTGTAATTGTGAAGTAAGTATAGTGCTATATGTTAAAAACATATTTTCTGACTGATTTGCAGGTGTGCAATCAATTAATAAATGTTGTCTTAATTTCCAGAAGACATGGGACCAGGGGATCAACCATTTATCCTTACAGTCAGTGACTATGTCTTTGAGTTTTCCTTTTTGTTTGAAATGTCTGTTATGCCTAAGGACTCTGTGCACTCCACACCTCTTGGTTCTCTGTCCCCTCCAAGGGGGCTGGATTCCTCTTTGGACAGCTTCCTGGAGCAAAGTGATCGCAGCTTTGTGGTGGAGACACCATCATACCAGCTGACTCCCATTACTCTGGACTATGTGAAGATGGACTCGGTGTTGGTGGCAACCATGGTCAGTCTGGTCTGTGCTGATGAACTGGACGACATTGAGCACCAGATGCAAGATGACCATTTTGAGTCCAGCAGTGTAAAGAGTCGCACGACCAGCATGTCAGACATTAGCCTGGTCGACATTCGTAGTTACCGTTACCAGCGGCTGATGGACGATTACCCCATCCTTCAGCGCCACCTGCTCAACTATATCATTCCTCTAGCAGCAGCAGATAACCCCGATATTCTTTCAAGCAGTGACCAGGTGTTGAAGTTTGTGACAAATGAGATTGATGACAGTGTGAAAACATGTATGTTTAGCCTTCATGACAGCATACAGTTCCAGCAAGTTGTCATGGACATCATCAACAGACTTCTGGTTGGACGCAAGTGGTCAGCCATCTTGCTGATCCTGAAAAGTATTCCAGAGATTACCATGAAGCAGCGCCGCGACTGGCAGATTCTCTATGACTTCGTCCTAGGCTGCTGGGCAGAAGAAGAGTCTGAACATAACTCGAACAGTCCCGAGATTGTCAACAGGTTGAGGCGGTTCTACTGCCCTGACTCACAAGCTCGATCGGTGTTGTCAGTGTGTGGTCGTCTCCCAGTGGATTATGGTATAGACCTAGTGGAGAGTTGCATGGTTCAAACAGTGAGTGGAGAACTGAGGACAGCTTTATCAAACAAACTGAAGGAACTTAAAGTCTATCTCAGGGTGAGAATTTTGATGTTTGACGTGTTGTTTGTTCTTGTCACCAGTTAATGTTGTTTCTTGTTTCACTCAGTAATCATAAACTCCTTCTCATGCCTTATAGAATGTGATAAAATGAATCTGGCACATCTCATACAAAATGGCCGTGCCTAAAGCTAGAAACCACAGCATGTTTTGTTGAAACAATGTCTGGACTGTTATAACATCAGCATGTGCCCTTCTCTGTACAAGTATACAGAGTGACTTTGTATTCATGAGCTTGACCTAGTCACTATGAATTGAAGTTTTAAAGTATCCAACTTAGTAAATCTATGTTGAGTATGATGGTGTCAGTTTTTGACAAATGCCTTCAGAATTGTTTTGACAGTGTAAGTTGTAATTGAAATATGATGGCATTGGCTTTTTTTAGCATTTAGCTAAATGTGTTAAAAAAACATGGATAAACTTTTTAGTGAGTACTAAATGTTATTCAGTTGTGAAACTTTTCCAGGAATGTTTACTGATAATGCCTGTGACCTTCCAGTATTTATATTTCCGTAATGTTTCCTGATACATGTACATGGATATTGAATTCTCTTTGTTCGATTAAGACATTGATTTAAAGAAAGGGCTGATTGCAAATATGAAAAAGAATTCCCTCCATTTTCAATGCAATATGTGTTCCCAAAAGTACATCCTGAGGAAAATTACAAAGTGACATCAGCCATTGCAAGGTAGGAAGTGTGCTGACATGACACCAGAAATATTGTAAAGACTCTCACTTACAGTTGTAGTGATTTTTCCACACAGATGACAGACAGTGTAAAGAACCTGCAGTTTAAGCTGTCCAAGCGGACAGTAGAGTTTGTCAGATCAGAAGACATTGAGTCAGCAAGAGAGTACCATTCTGCTCTAGAGAACTTCACTGATTGGAGGAGAGTGGTCACATGTTCTGGGACCTCTCCAAAAGAAGTGCTGAGCATCCTGCTGCGGACTGGCGACTTTGAAATGATCCAAGATTGGAGTAAACTCCATCCTCTTCCCCAGAGCCTTAAACTGGTATGTGTACTGAAAGCTGTATAAAACCTAAACCAATGAATTACCTCGTGTAGTAGTTCCATGTGAAGGGCCTGCATTAATGTATGTGTGGCATTGTGCTATGTATTTACAGGAGATAGAGGAGAAACACTTGATATCGCTGCTCGGTACCGACAAACCAAACACAGCCAAGGCATTTCAGGTAGGTCACCAGCACACTGACTTCAAGAAAGTTTCTTTATGTTAGTCTTCATGCTAGTCTTCCCAGTTCTTTCCAGTCTAAATATATATCGTTCAGAGGTATATAGAGAATCTCACCCAAGTGACAAATATCCAATATTTTAACACGAGGTTATCAAGTAACAAATATATGAGGCTCTCAGCTGATTGTTTTACCTTTATCAGTGAGTCTTTATATATCATTTTATATCATTAGACACAAGGATGAGATTCTATTCATCATCCAAAATCATTCTTTGTTATTTTTCGCTGAAAAATGTACATCTGTGAACATAGCACTGCTATTAGATTTGCGGTGTGACGATGTCATAGCATTGTGATGTTATCAAGTTCATGATGTTCTAGCATTATCAGGGCATTGTCTAAATCTACTGTCAAAATGATATAACACAAGCAAAATCTCCTGGTGATAAATGTCCGTATTCCTTCACCGGGTGAATGATGAAGTAGTGAAGATATACTCTGAAACATTGTGTTCCTCTTAATATAGAATTTGACATCCATAAACCTCTCTTCCTTATGTGTATCACATCGTAATGACATTCAAAGACCTCTCAAGACTTTTTTTTATTATAAGTGTGAATTTGAAACAGGTGTGTGTGTGTTTCATATGTTTGTTTCTATTGTCTGTAGCAGTTGGAACTTGTACTTTCAGATCTTGGAGGAAATGAGGAAAAAACAGTCATCGATCTGTCTGTCCATCTGCAACAGTCTGCTGAAGAAGCTATCAAGCCATCTTGACATCCAGTTCCTCACCAGCTACATGCTGAACCAGCTGGAGACGGAGCTCACAGACAGCCAGACAGAGGACCTCAGACTAAGACATATAGGAGCTAAGGTATGGATGAATTGCCTAACTGTTGTCATGGGCTGCTCACTCAGACATACAGGGGCAATTCTATGGGGAAAATGCCTAACTCTTGTCATGGGCTTCTAAGACTCAGACTTACAGGGGCTAGGTTATAGATGACTTTTCTATTTGTTGTCATGGACAGCTCAGACTCAGACATATAGGAGCAAAGGTATGGATTTATTGCCTATCTCTTGTCATGGCCTGCTGAAACTCAGACATACAGGGGTATTCATATGAGTAAATTGCCTAACTACACACCAACCACTGCATGGGTAAATAGTCTAACTGTTTAAGGACTGTAAAGTTACATTACTATTTTGTGTTTCATTTACACTGACTAAGGTCACATGTTGTCTGAAGTTGTGTTGATTGTGTGTTTGTGTCAAGATGTTGGTACAACATTTCTAACTCTTACTTGAAAACATTGTACTGATATTTTACTTCTCCAGGGGTGATGAGGTAGCTTCGCGGATAAAGCGTTTGCTCATCACGCTGAAGGCCTGGGTTTAATTCCACACAATCAATGTGTGAAGCCCATTTCTGGTGTCCCTTGGTGTGATATTGCCAGAATATTGCTAGAAGCAGTGTAAAACTAAACTTACTCAGTCACTCTGACTTCTGCAGGCACTGTTGTGTTTACCAAGATCAATCAGGCGTGAGTACTCCCACCTCATCTCAACACCTCATCTTATCCTGGAGCAACTACTTATGAACATGAAGGTAGGCATACATGTTGGAGGTCAGGTGAATGGGCCTCAGCATGGCTGCATGAATATAGGAAAGAAAGTCACAGGACAAAAGGCACAGATAAAAAATCACAATACAAAAATTCATGCTAGTAAAGTAATATATTGTATACTGGTGGGTTGTAAAATGTCTCAATTATTATATCAGCTTCTGTTTCTGACTTGATAACATACTTACTGAAGCAACAGGGGCATGGGAGAGGAGAGGCCACTTATCAGTGTAAGGGAGGCACTTTGTTAAAGTGAGGAGAGTTGTCTGCTGTGAAAACATTGAGGTTTGCTACTTACTGCTAATCATAATAAGATTAGATCTGTTACTACTGGAGGAGTATTAAGCTTAAACTTTCATAGTGTTGTGTATGTATGTTGAGTGTGGCTGCTTGCATTACTCCTGTGCCATGAGTGTGTTTAAGTGCCATCTCACCGACATTCTGTGCGTCAGTTAAAGGCACATTTTCACTCATTTTCAACAATAGTTTGCCCTATATTAAAGATAATGGGGCATATGCACTTACTTTGGCTTCTCATTGATGCGATAAAAGACGTATTGTCCCATACGACTTGCCTTAAATGGATAGTTAATACTTTGAGGCAAACAGCTTCCAAACAAGGAACACTAATATTTATGTATATATGCAATGTAAACAATTACTCTGTACATTGAAAACTGTTGCATGTGGTACTGGTTTCAATCACATAGTGGTGCAAAGGATATTCATAAAGCATGCTCATAATATCTTATAAATCTGTGTGGTTTACTTGAAATAATGTTTGGATAGTTGAGAGCACAAGAGATGATTTTAATCAGTGTTGCATTATTTCGTTAGACCTTATTAAGTTAGTACTGTAATCTTAATACATAATTTGAGTGGGAGTAAATTATATGGAAGGCGGATAGGCAATATTAATGAGAAAAGTGTATTATGGTTTTTTTTAAAGAAAAGTATGGTGTGAAATTGTGTGTTTAGAAATAAAATTGCATTGCAAAACAGGTATTTTTCATGCTGATGCTGTTGCAACAATGTCCACCTCAGCAAATCACTAATTTGTAGTCATGGATACAAGGGAGATAATGATGTACGAAAAATTTGACTTCATGCTTATGCTACTTTGGCAGTTGAAATTACGAAGGATGAATGTCATGTGTTGAATTATTTCGGCTGAGATCTTAGATTAAATAATGACAACATGACCTAAACGTGTTATGTTTTTATTAACCAATATATGGGATCACAGAAAAAAAATTTCAACGGTGAATAGGGCGATTTTTTTATTACCCAGGTTGTCCTATCCAAAACAATGTTATCATCCAGATTCCATCACCATTGAAATTTGAACAAAAGATGGAACATATACAAAGAGAATCGTTATATGATATAGAACAATATTAGGGATCACGGTTTTACACTCAACATTTTTATTCCCAGACTGTCCTCAATGCTGTGATATTGCTGTAATATTGCTAAAAGGGGCCAATGTCAAACTCACTCACTCACTCACTCACTCAAAGTGAATCTTTCTGTGTACAGACATGAAAAACAGAAGAAAATAAGTAGAAGTTTCTGTAGATCTTCATCTGGATTTGTGTAGACTATTGCTTGATGTTTTTCACACGTTTCAGTCTGACCTGGCAGGAAAAGTCTTCCAGAAGATAAGACATGATTACTTCCTTGTGAAGACAGCCTCTCTCCGCTACAGTGTGGACCAGTTCAACCACTTGCTGGAGACATATGCCACAAAGGCTGTAGAGGTCATGGTTGTCCAGTGTGTCGAGTCGGGTACGTGTTGACCAGTTCAGCAGGACAGTCGTGCAAGTTTAATGATGCAAAAGCATTTTGTAAGACATCACATTCTTAGGACAAAATAACACTTGACTGTAGGTATTATGATGGCAATACAAGGTTTACGATATCCTGACATTTAGTAAACAACTCTGTGGTAACATACTGGCTATACAATTTGAACAGTGACTTGTAGTTATGGGTGTTGTGTTCTTACAGAGAAGGAGAGAAGTCAAAGTGCAGGATCTAGCAGTTCTGGAAGGACTGAAGACAATGATGTCTCCATGACACAGGGGCAGAGATTTCTGGGAGAGTCCATCCGTGTCAGGAGAAAGGGTATAGAGGGGGCAGGTAAGGAAATGTTATGAGTGGATGCATAATGTCTTCATGACATCAGGCCAGAGATTTCTGGGAGAGTCCATCTGTGTGAGGAGAAGGGGAGTTGAAGTGGCAGATACGATAATCTGTTGTTTTGTAAGTGAGTGTGTTATACCTTCATGACACAGGGATTCCTGGGATAGTCCTTCTGTGTCATTTGGGAGACATGAGGGTGCACGAAAAATGAGGCAGTTTGGAGCTGAGACTGTATACTGATGTGGTCTCTGTTTGGAGATTTAGATGATGATAACTTGGATGATGTGTATACATCTCTAAAACCTCAGCCTACCTTTGCTGAAACTGAAACTATTGTTCCACCTCATATGTCTTTCTGTAGGACATATTTGTTCTTTTACAGTGTCACCAAAGCCACGAGGATCTTCCCCAGTAGCTGCAAGCCCCAGCAAACAGTCATCATCTCCACATCCAGCTGTGCCCAAGTTTGTGATGCCTGCTCATCCTCCAGCCAAAGAGGACTGGGTCCCAGACTCTGCAGCCTCTAACTGCATGGTGTGCAATGAGCGATTCAGTATGGTATGTATGTCACATCCTGTGTACTGTCAGTCCATGTAGACAAGGGTATGCCTTGAGAGATATAGTATGTTATGGGGTGGTGGGGTAGCCTAGTGGTTATAGTATCAGCTTGTCCTGCCAAAGACTCAGGTTTGATTCCCCACATAGGTGCAGTGTGTGACGCCCATTTCTGGTGTCCCCGGCCATGATATTGATGGAATATTGTGAAATGTGGCATAAAACTAACCTACATACATCCCATCCTGAGTCCTGTCAGCCTTTGTCCTCATCTTTAGAGTGTTCATAGTGTTATTACCCTAGTGTACTACATAATTGTGGAGAAGCAATAACTAAATAACTGACCTTTTGAAGCAGCATGGAGTGGAGTAATGTACAATTGTTATAATCTCATTGCGACGACTGTTTTTAGTTTGTTGTAACTGTAGTTCATTCTTTGTATTGTGGCTAAATATGCAGCAAGTTAACGAGACTCCGAAGAACAGTTCATATGCTTTTACAGTATACATATGACAGTAGTAGTTTTTTGTTTTTGTTTTATGGAGCCAAGGGTGGGTGATGGTATAGTGATGCTACAGATTTCACTAACTACACTTTCCGACACTCCTCTCCTTCAGTTTAACCGACGTCACCACTGTCGTCGATGTGGGCGTGTGGTCTGTGCCACTTGCTCCTCCAAGCGGACAATTATAGATGGTGAATCTTCCAGGACTTGTGATGACTGTTACAAGCAGAGATTTGGATACAGGTGAAAATTTATTGATATCATGAACTTACCCTGGTATCTGATTATCAACAATAGCAACAATAGGACACATGCGTACAGTCTGCTGAATTATTTTCTTTGTTAGACTGTGTAAATCAGTTTCATTGATCAAAGTTTAGATGCTCTAATACTTTCAGGAAAGTAAAAAATATTTTTGTTAGAACTAATGACAGTTTCATCCATAGAGGCTCTAAAGCAATCACAAACCTACATTTGCATGTCGCAAACATCATCATTAATATCTGTTTGGTGAGTATTTTCAAATCTTTTTTTTTGTTTGTCAGTCAAACATGATGTGTTTGATTGACCTGGGTATAAATATTACTATTCTGAAGGCATGACATTAGATTTCAAGTTTACTCTGTATGATTTGGTAGGGGATAGGTTAATCTAGTGCTTAAAGCATTCGCTTATAATGCTGACTAACCGAGGTTTGATTCCCCTCATGGTTACAATGTGTTCTGGTGTCCTTGCTGTTATATTGCCAGAATATTACTAAAAATGGCGTAAAAGTTAACGCACTCAGTTTGCGTAATATAGTAGATGAATTCTTTATCAGGTAATGGAATCGCTTGTCAACCATGCTGAAATTTTCAAAATGTCATCTGTACCCGCATCAATGTAAATACACACTTAGTATTTACTGGACATTAGTGTTTAATGCAGTGATATGTTCTGTTTGGCCCAGTGATTCCAAGAGCCAGGGAGAGTTCTACAGTCAGCGCAGAGAGAGTGTGATGAGTCCAGGTGGCTCACTGTATGGCTCGGTCACTAGCGGAGTTACCTTCCCTGGTGCGGGCCGGCCTTCAGAAATGGTAGTAGCAGACAGTTGGGTGCTGCGTAATGAAGAAACACATGACAGTGAACTCAGGGAAGAGTTTTACTACGAACAGGTACATCATATCTTGCTCTGTGTTTACTATGAACTTCATTTATGATTGTTAATAAAGTTTATTTGATGAACTTTTCATGTCTTTTGATCGAGAGATGTAAATTGACCTGGCCTTATTTAAAGTGAAACCTAAACATTTAATATTTGTAAGGACCAGTCTAAGTAACACTCCACTACTGAGTCTAACAAAACCTTATGGAAGGTTGCATCAGGTAACCTTTGAGATTGACCAATCAGAACACAGCTTACCAAATCGCAAAAGTGCACATTCACACATGCCTTTTGAACTTTTTATCTCAAAAAGGTTCATACCCGAACGATTCCGAATGCTATTTAGCGTACGCTCTCTTCTGGGTGATGCACACGGCGTATGTACAACCATGACAACAATGAGTAAACAGTCTCTGAAAATAGTGTTTTGGGCAATATTCAAGGATGTTGTCTTGCGGAAATATTAGGTAAGGGTAACCATGTCGACAGAAACCCCAAAGCTTATATACTGCAGGTCAAATGACAGTGTTATATGCAGATTTTTGTTTGTGGAGAGATCTGTGTCAGTGACCTGAAATCCCTCCAATAACTAAATAGTAGCTGTTGTCTGATTGGTTAAATCTTTTTAAACATTTTGCGTTTGATTGGATGGTCATTGGTCGCTCAAAGGTTACCTGACGTGACCTTCCACTAGGTTTTGTTAGACTCAGTGGTGTAGTGTAACAAAATACACTGAGACTAAGTTTACTTAGACTGTGTAAGGAATATCAGAAATCTGTCTGCCCCAATTCCTTAATGCAAGTATTTTCAGCAACTGAAGCCTTATGAAATGATACCCATGAATGTCTGGGTTAGAATGTTGGCCTTTAGTAAACCATGCATGTTGTAAGACAGGATCAGTTTGTTAGGCTCACTGACTTAGCTGACACATCATCAGTTCCCAGTTTTGCAGACCAGTGCTCATACTGTTGATCACTAAATAGTCTGGTCCAGTTATTTACAGACTGCCACCATATAGCTGGCATATTGCTGGGTGTGGCATACAACTAAACTCACTCACTACCCTACCTAGAGAATGATCAGTCATCCAGTTCTTTATTTATATTTTCTGGATGAATAGTTCTAATCACTTTAAACTGTCACCTGTAGTGTTTGTATAATGTTTACTGACAGTTTCCATTTGTTTTTAAGGCGCCGAGTGTCTCACTCTGCATCTCCATCCTTGGTAACCATAGTCACCAGAAGGAGTGTGGCCAGCAGATGCTGCATATGTGTGACTATCTGTCAGAGTTCTTGCAGCCAATATCTCCTGGTGTCCCTAACCCAGAAGTCGACTACAGCCTTATTATCAGGTAAAGTGCTTAAATGACTTTATTTATACCAGTGTAAGGCAGCATCTATGTCACAATTTGGACTTGCATGATCTGGTTAAAAAATATTTTTGTATACAGACTTTTTGCAAACTCTTGTAGGAATTGACTTGATTTGATTTGTCGTCAAACTTGGTGACTGGGCTAATGCATTTTATCATATGTCAGTTCTATAGATTGTTGCTCATGATGTCACCCATTGGATTATCTGGTCTAGTTATTTTAATTGTATATATTTTCACCGGGTGCAGTTTTCACAGAAAGTTCATAAAGACCGTTGTTCTTTTCGCATGTTTCAAACACCTGAGTGATGATATCCATCACAAAGTTTTCACAACCAATAGACATGCAGTGATCAAATATGGCCACCATGACTGAATCGTGTTTCCTAGTCAGCAATGGGGTCATACTTGATTGAACATTGTGATTTGTGTCTGACGTAAGTGAACTTTGGTGATTTTGTGACTATGAGTAATGAGCTATCAGTTAACTGAAAACTGATGACAAACATTTGCTGATTGTGATCGCTATTACCAGTAAATAAGCCTCTGTGCCTTTATATATTGTTCTGACATTGTTATCTGGGAGAATAAACAAATTGCAGGCTCTTCCTACTTGAGTATTTGTTATGACTTGACCATGAATATTTCACTTGTTATGATTACTGACACACAAGTGCGAAAATTAATCCTATGCTAAAATAACTACGATTACATTATTTACATCCCACTGTTATATACCTGAAATATCTGTAAGTGCTGTGTTAGGCACAAACAAACTCAAATCTCTGAGATAATCAAGTATTGGCAGGTCAACCAGTGAATAATTGTTTTTAGGGGTTTAATCACCTTGCAGGTTTCTTACCTGGCAAATTCAACATATTATATTTATCTTTGTATGCAGGGTGTTGTTAAAATTTCTTATTTTTCAATGTATACTTGTACTCAAAAACACTAATTAATCCGATGATTTTTGTGTGCATATTTTACACAAGCGCATAGCTTTTCAAGAGCTTGGCTTATGCAAAAATGGACATACTGTGTCATCCTTAACGGTTTCTCTCCCCCAGTATGATGCGTCAGCTGTTATTCCAAGCCAAGCTGAAATTCCTGCACTGTGGGGAGAACCAGGGTGTGGGCTTGTGTGACATGTACCAGACACGGGTCGACCTACTCAAGATACTAGTAGGGGACAACTACAAAGACTTGCCATCTATCAAGGAACTCACCAAGGTCGACACTGTCAGGTCAGTACAAGCATGTTTGGGAAAACTGTAGAAAACATTTATGCTGTTAACAATCTGATTTTTAAAGAGATTAATTTGATGTGAGTGGAAGTATTTACTATAATCCATCTTGTTTGGAAATAATCTTGTTTGGGAATTAATTTGAAACATGTTGCCATAGATGAAAAGGATCCCCACCTCCTGAAAAATAAAAGTGAATTGGAAAGTGAAAAGCACTGATTTGAAAGACTATGCAATGTGAAGATGTTAATGTTTTGGTATTGTTCTTTCTAATATTGAGATAAGTTTAGATGAGTGTAGATTTACACATTATGAAATAGAAATCACCTGAAACATTGCACTTTGAAATGGAGGGTTGGTATTTAAATATCACTTCATAGCAGAACTCCTTTTAAGTCTGTTATGACGTCCATATTTGATTTATAGACGCCTACGTGACAAACTGATAGAAGATGAGCGTCTGCGCTTGGCAATGGAGGTGTCCACCAAGTGTGGCCTGGACACAGGTGGAGTGTGGGCTGCATGGGGCATGGCCTGTCTACATACAGGGGACTATGCTGGGGCCAAGGAGAAGTTCTCCCACACACTCAAGGTAATACATGTAGGATAAAGCACGACTCTGAGGTGACATGTTCTCGGTCTTATCTTGACGTCTGGTCTCGAGTCTTACTTGCCCAACCATAACCAAGGAGGAGTCCTTTATTACAAATATAAGCCATCAGTGATGGATAATTGAATGATCATGTTAGGAAGCTACATAACAGTAACTGATGCACTAGTAAATCACTGTAATGATAGTAGGCCTAACAAAAATTGATAATTTATCACTGTCATCTTGGTGGCTGTGAGGTAGAGAGTGTGTTTATTAACCTGAAGGTATGTGGTTCCATTCCTGTTAGGGAAAACAGTTTACACTTTTATTTGATCTTTTTGATATTTTTCAGCTGATTTCAGACGCTTACAGGTCATCTGAATTTGAATGTTGATGTTGAGATAGTGTTAGGAAAAAGTAAACCTGCGAAGAGGTCTTACTGAGGTGTAGTACAGGCATTACTTTGAAAAGGGGTGTACTACAATTTATCGAGCAAATATCACTGGTACCACATTTAAAGCATTGTACAGTATGTGACACCTTGACACACAATGGCAGCAGTACATATTGGGCACTATGCAAATGCACTGATTAACAATTTGTTATGAAAGTGATATTTTTCCAAAGGAGATACCTGAAGAGAGGTGAAGTTTTAAAATATGTTTGGCTCAAGTCATACCAAGTCATTTTGTGTTTAATTGATTCTTCATCACTTCTCATTCATAGACACTTTATCTAGGCACTAGATCAGGGAAAGTTTTCTGATTATTCCCAACAGAGTCCGAATGACAAGAATCAGCTGACCCCTTCATCGCGTCTACTGATGGAGATAGTGGACTACCTTGAATCAATGCCCATCACGGGTACCACAGAGGTAGGTCACAGTCAACGTCCATAACTTAGCTTCATCTGCAGAAAATGTATTCTTGGAGACCGTTTGCTAGATACTAATGCTGCCTTGCTCCTTGCTTGGATTATCTAAATGATTAATATATTTCTATATGCATGGCATGTACTTGCTTTATGTATGATTATTTTTTATTTGCATGTCACTATTAATAATTTATATAAAACCTTTCACAATTACTTGATTATTACTATGTTTAAGACATTTGGTGGAAAACAGGTTCTTTTGGTTGCTTTGAACTTGACTCTTGTAACAATGGTTGCTTGATTCCTTTTGTGATACATTTCAGTTTATGACTAGATTTGTCAGAGTGTTTCATTTGTGTACCTTGAATGAGAGAGATAGCAAATGCTTTTTGACATCCCATTCACCAGTATTCCAACTACTTAATGAGTGAGTGACTTCAGTTTAATGCTTTTTAGCAATGTCATGCAGGGTACACCAGAAAATGGCTTCATGTATTGTACATATATGGGCATCGAACCTGGGTCTTTGGTGTGACAAGTGAATGCTTTAACCAATGTATTATTTAAGAAGCTGGAAATCACACCAACTTCTAAATGCCACTCAAACAAATGGCCATGAAGTAGACTGCACAGGGTTTGATTGGCTAGAGAGTATGTGGGTGTGCGTGTACTCATCAGATGGAGGTACAGTGGGGGTGCATGCTGTTATATACAGAAGAGTCTTGGTGGTAGTGTTATTGGTGACATCACAAGGATGTTCTCTTACTGTGATATCATGACAGCAAAGCCTGCCAGTAGGGGATGCCCCATGGGGGTGTTGTGGCGCTGTTTCGCTGTGTGTTTGGAAACATAGTTTGATGATCCGATTAATCACTCTGGTGTTTTAGAGTGTATTGATTCCTGTTTGGGATTGTTGTGAGAACTGTTATGATTTTGCAGCATTGTTGTTTGAGTGTTGTTCAACACAATAGTAATTGTAGAGGCTTTTGTATTTTTACATAGAGTGTTATATGGATAAAGAGTGAGTAAAACACAGAGTTTGTGTTTTTGTTAGTTGGGGGAAGGGTCTCTGAAGAGGGAGAGTCATTGGAGTGATAACTAGGGAAAAATAACATTACGAAAGACGAAGGTACTCTATATAATTTATTGTTATTAGATGAATGATTGAATGCAAAGGTGTTATATGAATAAACCTTTGGCACTGAGGCTCCATGGCTCACTAGATGGTGGTCACACTTTCAAACTGCCAATTCGGTTATTGTCAGTAGCATTGAAGTCCTAAGGATGCCCTTGTGTGTTGCTCCAGGGTGGCATATCCTAGCTCCCTGGGTCGGGTATGGTTAGGTATGTCCTGATTTGGGGCTCAGACGACGGCCCAAGGTTCAGTAATAAGTTTGCTCTCATCGATTGTGAATGACCAATAGCTAAACGGTGGGACTAGGGGAATCCCATGTAAACTGCTTCCTTGGCAGCTGGGTGCTTCCAGAGGCGGTCCGGTGTATGGGCAGCGGCTTTGACTGTTGATGTTGGTTGGCTTCTGTTTATCATGGGGCCTACCCTTTCCCAGTATTCCGATGCCTCTAGATTGGAACTGTGAGCACGTCGAATGTGCATACACTCGTCCTTATGACTGTAATTTCTGGCACATATGCTGCAAGCATGATGAGCGTTGTTGTGTTTGCTGTCCTTCCTAGAGAATTTAATCAGACTCAAGGTGCAAGTGTACTTTGTGGACATTTATGATGTCGACTGTCTGTGACATCACAACTTGACATCAGGTTGCTTGATGTGTTGGTAACAAAGGGCATCTAAGGATTTCTGGTGCTGTGTGGTGGGTAAGATGGCAGATTATGGAGTGTGTTTGCAATATTTAGTTTTGGGTGCCGTGATTGTCCACAAGGATTGTGACTGGTTATATCAGAAATAAAACAAGAAATGGCGAAAAGGATATTTCAGCCAAGAATCCTGTCATTGAGTCCTTGCAGTTGGAATATATGGAGCTAAAAAATCCACCGTAATTCAAGAGATCTTCTTTATTTAGTGGTTTGTCCAGAGTCTAAGTGTTCTCTGAGTTTTGTAATTATGTCAAATTTTAAATCATTTTGTTGGAGTGAAGTGCAACCAGATTTTCACGCTTGTGGGTGATATCAGAATAGTGTTCTGTTAATTGGATCTTTAGTCTCACCAACATATTGTTTCTTGCAACATTAGCAAGTAAGGAGGTAAACTACATTGCAAGACTGGCAAGTGTAGCTTCTTTTATTGAAAACCTTTCCAGTGACAGAGCTTGTGAAGTTGTCACTATCTGTTAGTGTTTTGCAGATGTTGCAAATTATTATATTCACTCTGTCAATTTGTCCACTAATTTGTGGTAATTGTCTAGGATAGGTCAAAGTAGCTCTAATCTACAGTGTGGGGAAGTGTGCTGTCTGAGCCACTTAGCAGGTGCCAGTGTTCTTTGACAATGGCATTGAGTTCCATGTTCATGATTGTAGTTGCTATCATTTTTTCCGACTTCTTTCAAAGGGGAGGAGAAGAGAGCGCTTCTATCCTCCGAATCAGACCTGTTTTTATTCTATTGTATATGTTCCCTTGGGTAACCTCATTTGAGGTAGTAGTGCATGAGAATGAGGCTGTGTTTATCATATTCCTTGAGTGTTAAGACCCATGAAGGTCCTGGGGTAGAATTGGCCTTCAGCAACCCAAGCCAGCCATAAAAGGCGACTAAGCTTGTCGTAAGAGGCGACTAATGGGATAGGGTGGTCAGACTCACTGACTTGGTTGACATGTCATCGGTTCCCAATTGCACAGATCTATGCTCATGTTGTTGGTCACTGGATTGTCTGGTCCAAACTCGATTATTTACAGATCGACGCCATATGGCTGGAATATTGCTGAGTGTGGCGTAAAACTAAACTCACTCACTCACTCCATGGATGTTGAACAAATGCGTTTCAGTTGTAGAAACTGACAGAAAGGACCTTTCAGTTTAATGTGTCTGGGGGGGACATGATCTATACAACAAATAGGAGTGCATGTCGGTGGGTTTTACAATGAAGTGTGAACTCCAATTTGTGGAGGTCTTTATTGTATAAGACCCATGTGTCTAGAAGTGAGACTTTGTTTCTAGAGAATTCAGCCGTGAATTTAACAGCGGGGTGTGCGTTATTAAGATAGTGGCGGAACAATTCTAGATGTTGCTATTCTAGTGTCCATATCATGAATATATCATCAATAAACCTAACAAAATTATCATTGTTGGACCATCTCTTTTCATTGAATGAGTTAAAAACTACATGAAAAAAAGCCAACCTTAGTGTTGAAAATCATAGTAGTTTCTGAGTGGTGTGAGTCTTTCATCAGATCCAGATACTATTGTCCAGCCCAGCTTCCATGAAGAGTCTCATCAACCGGCCTTCAGCTGTGAGTCGTAAGGTCATGCTTAGTGTGGATCCTTCCCTCTGAGTCTGTCATGCTTCAATGTCCTTGCTTTACTAATCACAAGTCAGTGAAGTGCTGTATTAACCATTCTTGTATCTTATAAGAATGTATGTCTCAGCACAAACATGATACAAAAATTAACCATTCTTGTATCTTATAAGAATTATAAGAGTGATAATGTATGATTAATGAAGATACAACATAAACAGGATTAAAAAAATTAACCATTTTTTGTTTTTGTCAAGAATGTATAGTTCAATATGTTCTTGTTAATGTAAGAATAATTGAGAAACAAAATTCCCTGAACATGCTTTATACATTACCTCAGTCACTTTGTGTGTGTATTCCTTGATTTGCAAACTCGACTACAATTCTTGTCTCATATATGGCCGTCATTTCATAGCACTGTTGCTTCTATTTTCTGTGATAAACTGATTTAAAAAAGTATCCACAGTCATCAGATACTTCTTTCACAGAGGCCATGTGTTTTCAGATGTAGACAAATTTAATTCAAAATGATGTGTGTTGTTGAATATATATGTTCCCAAATATAACTGGAGGATGATATATGTTCCCCTCTGTATTCAAAGGTTACTCATCTCCTAATGCTCATGCAAGACATATTATATTACCCAACACAAACACATGATATTAAAATTACACCCTAGTATGAATGTCAGATAATACATTACTCAGTATACACACATATATATACAAACATATATATGCATGTAAATGAAAATTAATGCCATCATATGTTTGTTCATAGAGTCACAGTGAGGAAGGAAGCATTGAGACAACCCAGTTCCAGGAGTGTCTCTTCTACCTCCGCACTTATGGCACGTTCCTGGAACATTTGACCTTCCTCCGTCGCAACGGCTACTGGATGAAAGCAGCTCAGTTTGTTCTGAAAAATGTGAGTAGAGTTAGTATGTTAGTGAAGAGACCATATACCATACAGACATATACCTTATGGAGACCTCATATACAATATGGAGAGAACATATACCATATGGGGAGACCATGTACTATATTGAGAGACCGTATACCATGTGGTCTAAGGGTTAGTGACTTCAGGCATCTAGGTGCACTACTGAAACATCTGACCTTCATCTGTTGCATGGACAACTGGATGAAGAAAGTTCAGTTTGGAAAGTGCTTACCTTTATATTTTTCAGTTTTCATTAAGAAATTATATTTATTGTCAGCAGTGTTTGTAACTTTTGTCTATTTATAGACATATGCTTCAAAAAGTATCAGTATTGGTAAATTAGAAATATCATATTTTCTATGATAATGTGCCTATGAAAATTCTATCCTGCTGTTTGAAATTCAGCAGAATTCGGCAGAAATTCAAATTTGATAGATGCTGTTTCACATAACATCTGTAAAATTTCCAAGTTTAAGACCATTAGAATGCATATATTTTCCTTTAAGAAAATACTATACAGGTTTGGTCTCTTGCTCAATGCTGTGTTGGTTCTGTATTTGTATAGAGATGCTCCAGTGAGGTGTTTGTTGAGGCGTTGCTGACGTCTGCGTTGATGTCTGGAGAGTTGGGGAAATTGCTGGACCAGATGTTGATGCTGGATGCCAGCTTGGAGAAGTGGAACCCTTACCTGACTGCCACTTGTAAATATCTCCTGAAACACAAGCTTCTCAATGCCCTGCATCAGGTCCAGCTCTTCATGAAGGTTAGAGAGTCAATATTCTTCATCTCATCATACCTTGTCTCTTTTATGATACATGTGATGATCCAGGTTAGAATATTGGCCTTCAGTAACCCATGCTTGTCATAAGAGACCACTATCGGGATCAGGTGGTCGGGCTTGCTGACACGTCATCACTTCCCAGTTGCACAGATTGATGTTCATGCGGTTGATCACTCAATTGTTTGATCAAGACTCGATTATTTACAGACCACTGCAATATATCTGGAATATTGCTGAGTGTGGTGTGAAACTAAACTCACTTACTCACACTTTTATGATGCTTTGGCCAATGGTTTTGAGGTTAATTATTGGTGCCCTTTCGTAGTAATATAAAATAATCTTTCACATGTCCTCATTTCCTTGTCTAGTTGAACTCAAATTCTTCTTGTCAATATTTTTAAGTTCATTTTTGTTGATTTATGTCCCTCAAGTCTGGATAGTTTCTTTGTAATTTTTTTCATCCTCTGTTATGGTGTATATTTTACCTCCATCCTCATGTAATAAATACCAACGACCCTTTCATCTTCAAAATATCCTCTTGTAAGTGATGTCACATGACACTAAATTACACATATTGTCTTATTATAATTTGACTGATGTTTTCATTTCACTAAGCATGCTGAAAATCTGGGTTTCATGCCGAAAATGGATACAATGTATGAAGGTCATTTCTGGTGTTCCCCGACCATGAATATTGCTGGAATATTGTTAAAAGTAATTTAAAATTAAACAAAACTCACTCACTCACTCGACCCGGTAGGTAGGTAGAATAGGCCTTCAGCAACCCATGGCTGCCATGAAAGGTGACTGTGCTTGTCATTAGAGGCGACCAACGGGAAGTTGATGTGTTTTTCTCACCAGGACTACATACGAGCGGCCATGACCTGCATCACGCACTTCTACCAACGTGGGGCTCAGAGTTACCTTGACCTTGCCGGTCGTCTACAGTTCCTGTTCCTGGCCCAGCAACACATGCAGGCATTCCTGGACCCTTCCAAGTGGGACAGTGTCCGCCACCCAAATAGCAGCCCCTCTATCAGGAAGGGCCCAGATTGGAGCGGACACACGGAATCGGCTGTCAGGCTTGTCCTCACCCCAGATGAAGTCACTAAGTGAGTTGCAAGTGCTAAATGTCTTTCTACAATCAGATCTTCATATACTAGACAAAAATAGTGAGGGATATATGTAAATTTTGAAATTAGGATTAATGATCTATCTACACATTGACACACTGATAAAATATCAGTCATAATAAAACCAATATTCCAGTAATCTGTTTTGTCCAGTATATATTTTTCTCCTGATATACGTCCTATTCATCTTACTATATATATATTATATTCTGTGAGGGTTCAATGGGCTGAATGGATTTCCACAGAGTGTTTAGATAAAGGTCACATGCAACCAAAAAATCAAACATAATTACAACACAGTTATCACTTATTCATGATATTTTAACCCAGTCAGAGTCTTTGTTTATGGCCCAGTTGGTTTAATTTCAAATTGCATGTGGTCAATGATTGAAGTTGTACACTTCATATTGTCATTAGCAGACAGGCAGGCAGACATATAGGTGTGAATAAATCAGAAATTGAGTTTTCTCTGTGACAGAATCTGCTTATCACAATCAACATGTTTGTTTTTTATGTACCGAGTAGATTATTTACTTGTTTGTGCACCCAACCAAGATCATGTGACCCACCCTGGAATATAGGAGGAAAATGTCAAGAGAAGTGATCACTAACATATTCTTCCAAAAGTGAACATGGTGGGGACACTCTCCATATATCATAATCCAACACAACAAACATGTTCATGTCCGTGACATGTGCTCAACGGATAATATATTTATAAAGTGCACCCTTATGTGAAACTGGTTCAGGGCTTAGCAGTGACAATGTGGCCTTGTTTAGAATAATGAGGGAAATATGTACAACATAAATATTTCCACAAGATAAAGTCAGTATTACATTCAGTTTATCAATTATCTGTAATAGGCGTTGCTTTGTACAGAAGACAATCAAAATATAATAATGAATCCTATATTCTTCACTAAATGGTTGTTTGTTTCCATAATTAGCCTCAAAACAATTGTTATTGTGCTGTCAGACGAGTTTTCAGCCGTCTGAGCAGTACTGTAACCATATTCATGCATACACCGATTATCTCCCTTTGATGCATAGAAATGTATTGTAAGTAGGTTTTACGAATGCTTCATTGCCTAGCTGATTCAGGTTATATCAAATTGACAAAATTATGCCCACAACATTACCAAATGATTCAGACATTTTGGAAATGTAATAATACATCTTAAAATGCATTTACAGTGATATACTGACGATATATGTACTCTAACTCCAAATATTTACTGAAATAGTACTTCTTGCTACTGGCGGGAAAATGACGCAGTAAGATAGCATTATATCCATATCGCTAAATTTACAGTACACACATGTTACTTAACATATATACATTTGTGTTCATCAACATGTGGCGTAAGGATCAACAGTGGATGTGATAAAGTCATAATTACCTGGAATGTAGGAGGAAAATGTCAAGATACGTGATCACTAATTTATTCGTGCAAAAGGAAACATGGTGGGGACACTTTCCTGCCATTCAGTGGTCTGGATTTCCACTGATGCAGTAATGTCAGAGTTGTTTCCCTTAGACCATGGCCAAGTGAATTTCTGTCAATGTGGTTGTCCCAGAGTTACTTCCCTTAGACCATTGTCACAGTGAACAACGTTGTTTAGAATGAATAATTACGTATCCATCTGCCATATTTGCCAGTGACCAAACATGATCATACCCTCACAGTCATGACCTCATACTCCGAGCAGGAATACTGTTTCAAGCACTGCGAACCTATGCATTATCAGCACAGTGCAGCATAGCTGCTGAAACCACTTTTTCCCCAAGTGCTTTTTTTTCAACTTTATAGGTTGAATGGGCATTTTTGATGATTTGTTTCAGTAAGGACATGATGAAAGGTATCAGAATCTGCAAACTTGTTTTTTACATTGCATGTGACCTTTTAGATTTCATTTTGAAATCTGACTGATTGTGTGTAAGTCGGCATCTAGGAGTGGACAGATACTCCCATGATCAAGTCTTTGAATGTCATTTAGAAGTGTAAATACATAAGAATGAAGATTTTATGGATATCAACTTCTTTATGAGAGAACACAACGTTTCGGAGTTAAAGCATTAACTCCGAAACGTTGTGTTCTCTCATAAAGAAGTTGATATCCATAAAATCTTCATTCTTATCCCATGATCAAGACTTGAATATTTAGTTGCTGCAATGTAAAACAATCCTGAATCAATCTTTCTATACATGTTCTGTTATAGATATCTGCTGGTTATAGATATCTTTGGATATCAGTGTTATATACCACCAAACAATTTTGGGGATGTTCCATTTTGTGAGCCTTCAGCCAACCAATGCCAATGCATATAAGAAAAAGTATGATATATCCATACAGGTGAAACATTTCCAAAGGAATGGAATAAATTGTCACATTTTCCCTCAATCTTTCTTCATCATCAAGTGTCCTCCTTGGCTTCATCAACATTTTACTGATGTTGCAAATCCAATATCCCCTCCTTTTTTTTTTGAATGGTATGCAATGTTGGTCAAACTGCAAAATATGTTCAAGGAAATCAGCTATTTTGTTTATATATTTTAGACACATTCGGACAATTGCACTTCAAATTGAGGTCACAAAGTTCCTGGAGCAGTGCCTGACCAATCAGGAAGCAGAATCTACTGCTCTTGCTGCCAGCTATGTGGTGGAATCCCAGGCTTGCAATCTCCCTACCATGTTTGGTAACAGTAAAGCCAGGGCTGACCTGGTCAGTATGGTGAGTTGGGAGCAGATACCAGTACATGGGTTGGTGGAGTGGTGTGTGTTTTCCATCCTTGCTTGTCATGCCAAAATATTGAAAAAACTGGCAGAAGATCCTACACTGAATCTTGTGCAGATCAACCTGATTGTCATAATGAACAGGTCCAATGTTGCTTAAAATGCATTATGCATTATTGTAAACCAAAAGTCATCGTGTTCTTTTATCTGATTGGTTGAAAAACATGATTAAATGGTACTTGATTCCTGGAAATTGAAAGACTTTTTGCTGCATATTGACACATACAGATATCAGACACAATTGTATTGTTGTGTCATCAGCAGTGGTGATGTCATTCAAATCATATTGTGATGTAAACTCGGTATGACGTTTAAAATGAGCAATATTCCAGATGCAACCAGGAGGAGCAGCTAAAATGTACACCTGATGACACTTCACTGCTGATGTACTTGATGTAAATGCATGTTAACTTTCATGTTTACAATGTTGTTAAACACCATGTGTTGGCCAATTTCCAGGTGTTGTTGAATATTTGAAGCTCAGACATATTTCGTTTGAAACCTCCAGCTAACGGTTTTATCTAATAATTCTTTTTCTAAATAGCTCCATTTGCTTTTGGCCAATCAACTGCTTGTTTCAGTGCCCTTTCTTCAAGTTATGGCTTGAATGAAAATGACTTCTAAAACATTCTTCTGAAAGTGTGGCTCATTCTTGTAACTGAAGTAAAAATTTCAGTGTTTTTGTTTAAGGTATGTGAATGAGATGTGACATGTTTGTTACAGATTCTTTTGAGTGGAAATGACATATCAGTGAGCTTTGATCTGGCAGTTAGAATAATTCAGGTAAGAATTAGTGATCACCTCCCAGAAACTTGTATTATGCTGTGTGGGTCATTGATATGGTGGACATGTTTTCCTGACAGTTTCATTTGATTTATGGTTCTTTCAAAATTTCCATTATAAAATACTGACTTAGCAGATTTTTGACTATCAGAGGCAAAAGATTTATACAGAGTGCGAAAGAAACATTGTGAATTTGCATCCTTACTTAAGGGTGGAAAGACATTGCCAGTCTCCTTGGCACTTTGTTGTACTGATTGCTGGATTTGGTGTATTAGCAAGGGAGATAATTCTAGTTGCTTGATTGGCATTTAGAAGCTGGTGGGTGACGTGACAACAAATGGTATGGATTTACAACTTCTTTAATGTTTACAACACAACGTTTCTGGGCTACCTCTTGCCCCTTCATCGGGTGAATGACATAGTATGGTAATGAGCAAATTTGTATAGTACATACAGGAAGCCAGTGAGATAGTATTTACAGATGAGGTGTACAGAGATCAAGAGGATTAACTGAAGTGTTGATATACAGGATGTAATGAGTGTTTATACAACTAGAAGGATAGGATTAACATGATAGCATGCCAGTTATGAAAATAATGATAGGAAAACACATGAAGGCATGTGCAGTGATCTCTTTGTTTTCCACCATCACTGGACATGCCTTCATGTTTTTCCCTAAATCAACACTTCATTTAATCCTCTTGATATCTGTACACCTCACCAGTAAATACTATCTCACTGGCTTCCTGTACATACTATATAATTTTGCTCATTACCATACTATGTCACACACAGCCACACAAAACACATGCCCCGTCAAAGAACACATTAAACACACCGACCTGCCAAAACCTGCACGCCCACACATATCATACAAATCAATTCTCACTGCTTCCTCCTCCTCAGCCTACACCTCCTCCACCCCCAAACACTTCATTCTAATCTCTCCCCCCTCCCCCACCTCGCAAACCCCCCCACAACCACCACCCCCTAAAACATCTAACAGTCCACACTAGGCTCCCAGTCTACCACATCAACAACCGCAAACCCGACAGTCAAGGTCAAGGCCACCACTCCCAGCCAGCCGCTCGCTGCTAAATAACAACACAGCTCTCTCACCGGCCTTTGCCTTACCTACTCTCTCTCGCTGTGCGTTTATAAACATTGCTTACAGATTGGCCAGGAAGTAGGTCATTGGGTGCTTATTATAGCAGGATTATAATTTTAACCATACAGTATATACTAAGAGGAAAAAATAAGGGAACACTACCTTTCCACAGCGTTATTTAATGCTGGAGATGGAAACTGGAAAATATTAATGGATTGCTTGAATTGTCCTCTGTTCCATTATTTGTTTCTATCAGTCCATCTTTTTTGTGTGTAGGAAAGTCGGCTGACATCTACCAGTATATTCACACACACTGCACGAGAGATGGCAAAGCACAAGCACTATGCTCTCATCAAACGTATGCTGGACTGTGTGGAGCAGTCTGGAATCGGCAATGACGACACGCTGGATGAGATCATCAGAGCTTCACTGCTTGTCCTCGCTGACAAGGAGAGTGAGGTAGGTGAACATTGTACTCATTAGAGGACTTTTGTGACAGTTAAAATTTATAGTGGACAGACATTGGCGGTATTTCAACCATATCTTGTCTAGGACTTATACATTATATATTTCAAATGCTTTCAATATTTTTTCAGGAAACCTATGAAATTTTAATTCAGGGCCCTAATCTACAAAGCATTCAAAGTGTTATCATATAAGTTATCACATCGTGCTGAGGGAAATACGAGGTTTTATCAGTCCCGGCTAGGGGAATACAACCTTACGAGGGACTGATAAAACCCTGTATTTCCCTCGACATGATGTGATAACGCATTTATCTAGCTGAATGTTTTCACTAAATCAAAACAAAACAACAAGCAACACAACATGTTTCATTGCTGCCATGTTGACATTAGCTAATCGTTTGACCTCAATGCACCGCACGTTACTAAAGGCTTGTCGATGCACGCTTTTCTCACTTCGCGTCATCACCGAGGCGTAGTGGGGTGATATGACTTTTGTAGCGGGATTACACGACTTTTATACTCCCACTCACGGATCATGATAGATGTACATGGTATTTTATCAGAGTCACATGGACCAATCAAAACTTGACATTCTTACATGAGGCTAGATAATCTGTGGTAACTCTTCAGTTTAACATAGGCATATGAATGTGAACTCTTTTGGATTGGGACCTTGATTAGCTAATGTGTTTTCTTGTTTATTCTCAGCCATCCCATTGCGTTAACAAAGTAAAAACTGAAACCCATATTTAGTCATCAACAAAATGACATCAAGATTCAAATGCCTTCTTCACAAATAATCAAGCAGTTTCTGACATTGTAGATTGTGAAAATTGTCATCTGTTGACATGGTTAACCCTTTTTCAGGTGAAAGAAGTGGACAATCTTATCAAACTGCTCCGCAAAGATTCCAACAAGGTTTGAGATTTCTTCACTGAAAACCTACTTGAATATAGAAAGTATTGTTTCATTTAAGATTATTGTTCACACTTTAATGTTTTATATTAATTTCCTGTGAATTAAAATTAAATCTGTTCAACATTTGTGTCATCAAATGATGATTATTTGGCCACAGTGTCCAACAGTAGAAAGTATCATCCTCATCACATAACATCAGGTCATTGTCACTGGTAAGGATATCCTGGGATTATAGGTTTTTCTCAGATAAGAAACAAGTGCTATTAAAAACTAGACAAATAACAGAATAAGTGTATGATTGTACCTACTAGTTACTCTGATGTATTTGTTTCTGTATCATTGAATCATGTGATGGAAAATAAAGTGAAATTTGATGATTACGTTTGCTTCGGAGGACTTAAAGTCGCTTTGATACTTTGGAGTGACGTCACCAATTTTCACTCACCTTATTAGTTGGCTTTTTATGTCACACACTGTACTGCAGGTGAATTTCCATCATTAAGTGAAGTTAATAAATGTGGATTGAGGTGGCAGATGAATTATGACCTGGAAATCTGACACCTCTAAAAGTGTTTTAATGCATAGTTTACCTAGCAATAGTTATGGGTTAATGATCTCTGTTTAAAAAAATCAAACATTTCTCAATATATTTTGATAACTCAGCTGTTTTAGGTTGATCCTCAGCACTTTGTTGCTTGAGCAGCTAGTGATGTCACATGTCGTAAAGTATCATAGATTTCAGGATTCAAAGTGGCTGAGCGAAATAGGGCCTATACAGAAATGAGTAATGGTATGATATATAACATTACCAGTACACATATTTACAATGAATATCAGCTGAACAGAAGAAAATAGTCCAAATCGTTTTGCAGCGTGGTTCACACAAGCCTTTTTTAAGAAGGCTGAATTAAAGAATCCTTTAAAAGGGTTAATAACTGCTTTGCACTTTCCAAACCAATAAATGGCCTAAAATTTTTTCAAGTTTTAAAAGCCACATTGCTGAACCTGTAATATGTTTGAGGCAAACGTTTTTTGTTTTTTTATTAGTACATGTTATTTTTTACTTTTTATTCAGATTAATGCATTTATCCTGTGTGGGAAGTTGCGATCGGCGTACCTGTTGGCAGTGAAGGGGGAGCGAGTAGAGGATGTGCAGCGGATTGCAGGGGCAGCGCAACGCTTGAACCAGGGTGCAGTCAGGAACATCTGCAACAAATGGCTGCAGCAGAGGAAGTAGTCTAGGCATCGCTTTTTGAATTTGTATGATGCTTTATACATTGCCCTGTGTTGTTCTGGAGGTCAGGGTTCAGGGCACAAGTTAGACAACATGTTGCTTTATTACTGGTGTCTCTGTGTTGTGGGGGACAGATGTCTCAGCCATATGGATGACTGATGTCCCTGTCACATATGGACGACTGGTGCCCCTGCCATATGAATGATCAATGTCCTGTCACATGTGGATGACTGGTATCTCTGTCATATGGATGACCAGTGTCCCTGTCACATATCTATAAATGATGTCCCTGTCATATGGATGATCAATGTCCCTGTTTTGTGGACGACAGATGTCCCTGTCATATGGACAATCAGTGTCCATGTCACATATATATGCACGATGTCCCTACCATATGGTTGATCACTGTCCCTGTCACACAAGGACTCAAGGATGACCGATGTCCTTGTCATTTGGACGATGAATGTCCCTGTCGCATATAGACGACCGATGTCCCTGTGTCACATATAGAGGACCGAGGTCCCAGTCATATGGATGATCAGTGTACCTGTTATATGGAGGACTGATGTAAAGACATTGGCTTGTCTTATGGTTTATTAGATGATATCAATGACATTACTTAGGTCCACTTTTCAACTGTGTTATATATTGTGTGATTATGAAATGACATTGGCTGAATGAATGGTGCATTTTGTGTGCAAAAGCTTTAAAACACCACATGCTATTGGGCAGTAGTGTTACATCAAAATTGATTATATAGCATGTAAATTGTTTTTACAGAGAAACATGAGACACATGGAGTTGTATGTAAATATTGAATTTTCTTGTGTAGGAAATACCTATTTTATGAAAGGGACATTAAAGTTTCCACATGTTTAAACTGTTAAAAAAATCCAAACAAGTTTGCCTTTTATTGACCAAATATCTGTGTAAAAATATACAGTTGTTTGAGAAATAATATTTGTTTTATTTCCTTATTGTCCTGTGCCTAGAAAAGTTTGATTAAATTGTGAGTAGATTTAGTCTGAATCTGCAAATTTCTGTAATTTATTACTTTCAGTATGTTATTGGTATATGACTTGTAAATAATAATGACTGGCTGTACATAGAAAAAATGTAATATGTGATATGAATCATAACTATGACACAGAGGAACTTTGTTTTGATTTTTCAAATTGAAGTGTTTATGACTCCCATGTTCTTTCAGTTTGATAACAAGGTGGCAATGATTATATAGGGTCTTTAGTTCGTGTGTGCTTTTTGAAGTTATAATGCAGTTTTGCTGTTTCAGCTTCTTGCTTTCAGTTTACGGAATATTTTATTTAGGTTCAAGACCAGACCCTCAGTAGATTTTCATATCTGTGTAGTTTTGTTTTAATACATGTCTTTTATGTCCGTATGTTTTAACTATTTTATGAAAGAAAAGGCATGTATATGTTGTATTTTTTGTTTCGCATGTTTCAAACTTGTGAAGTATATATTCTATGTTCTACACATCAGCTGTATGTGACATATTGTTGACATAATTCAAGGGGTACTGTAAACAAAAATTTATTTAAACTTGCTGAATTATATGCTGTTTCTTTAAGAAATTATTTTTGTGATGCAAACATACTTGACAACATGTATTGTATATGTACACAAATGTACAAATCAGTAACATTTTAAATGGCTATACATTTTGGAGGTTCTCTTCATGCAGTGGCACCACTATTAAGTACAAATGGCTTGTGTCATTGGCCTTGGCTGACAAAACCTAAGCCTCACAGAAAAAAGTGCCAATACCAAATGTGGGCTCTTGTCAAATGTAGATGAAGGTGAAGGTAACTTGATAGATATTTGTTGAAAGTTGAAAGCATGTTAATTTCTCAATCTTCACGCAGACAGGTATCTGATGAATTTCCATCGTAAAGAGCTGCATGTCTGTTAGTTTGTTTGAACTCGTGAGAAGAGTCTTTTCTGCCTCCTTAATGTATGCGTAGGGGAATCTGAACTTTTAATTTGGAAAGGAACTATACAAAGAAACATTAACAAACTTATCAAAGACAGACATCTTAAGAATGCACAAGCATTTCTCTTTATCACCACTTCTGAACACCACAGATGGGGTGCACGTGCACAATGCTGTAGCCCATACACGTGCATGGGGTGCCATTCTTGATTTTGATGGTTTTCAGGAAGGCCGTGAAATCACTGTAGACCATTAATTTTGACAATCATCTTGCACTACACAGTCGTTAGTGTTTGTTTCTAGCCATCTTTAAATCTGAAAAAGGAAATCATACACATGCAAATTTCATGCCACACACCAATAATCTTTCATGAGCGAAAAGTGTAGAAACAACTATGGTCATAAGGAAGTGCAGGTGGGTGGGTGAGTGAATGAGTGAGTTTAGTTTTATGCCGCACTCAGCAATATTCCAGCTATATGGCGCTGGTCTGTAACTAATCGATTCTGGACCAGACAATCCAGTTATCAACAACATGAGCATCGATCTGCGCTACTGGGAACCGATGACATGTGTCAACCAAGTCAGCAAGCCTCACCACCCGATCCCGTTAGTCGCCTCTTATCGCAAGCACAATCGCCTTTTATGGCAAGCATGGGTTACTGAAGGCCTATTCTACCCCTGACCTTCACGGGTCAGGAAGTGCAAGTGGTGATGCACTCTCAGAACATTCATTATTATCGTATCAACATTGAAGGAATCCAGTATATCTCCTTTTCTTTCCAGTCAAAATTAAGAATGAAGTTCCCCTTCTTTTTCTAAAGGTATGTTTGTCAGAGAGTCAAAGGCTTGCGATTTCAGGTACATCACACAATATTGTTTTAAATAACTTTTTTCATGCTAATATGTTTTGTTACAGGTAGTGTCTTTAAAACACAGTAGAAGTCATACACATAAAGAGAAACTTAATGAATAACAACTTCTGTAGTTTGATGTACTCAGTGTATGATATAGTCTTAATGCCACGTCAAGTCATCATGTACCTAAAGGCTTACTAATATACCATGATACCAAAATGTCCCCAGTTTTCTTGTAGGTACTTTAAATGTTTAATTTTTATTCAAAACCTTGAAAAATATCGAATTCTGAGCAAATGTTCTTTGTATCTAATGGTGAAAATGTGAATTGACATCAAAATGATTTCCATGTACATGTGCAGTAAATTGTTTATAACCAACATGCTCCTAATGAACTGATGGGTATAACAATCTTTATGTGCCGTATATGTAAGTAGAAATGTGAAGAATGAACTACTGTGATAGTGATAACTTACAGTACCTCATTTTCCGAAGTCTTTTTGACTTGCTATGTCTTTTATGGTTTCATCATGTGTCAGTATTAACTAGTCAAAGGATTACATTTCATGAAGTTTTCAAACTTTGTAGAAATACAACCAGATATTCAATGAATATTCTTTGTTGATGACTCATAGGATATTGATGGTGTGCTTTTGGCTAAGTTTGTTCATCACAAAACAGAAAGCCTCCTTCCTGGAATTACTGAGCATTTTTTTAGAATCACAGTGGAGTGAGTTAAGTCTGGCCCCTTGGTACTTAGTTAATATCATGTGATAGCTTAGTGTTGTGTGGAAGACCCATGTCATGCTGGTGCTTGGATGTCACCTTCAGGCCACCCCAATTTTATTTCTTGTTCTATGGATTTCAGTCCTCAGAAGACCTAAAGGCAGGAGGGAAAAAAACATAAAGATAAAATCACCAGTCAAAGTAATATTCCTTATAAACATTAAAAGTATTTTGCAATTCAATTCAATCCAAAAAGCAAAAAAAAATTCTTATAAGTTTTTATTTTTGGCCAATAATAATATTTTTTTTTTTTTTTAAATTTTGTTTTTTTAGTGGGAAAAACAAATTTTTATTTTCTTGTCTTTTTCTTGAATAAAAATGAACATATGATCTGTAAAAGAAGAAATAAAATTGATCTGGCCTTATGTGCAAATTACAAAGTCAATGCTGAGATCACCATAAGCTGTCGCGTTGAAGGCTAGTGATCCTTGCATGATGCTCCTGCACAATTCTTGGTCAATCTTTGTGATGATGTGCATGATACTACAAGGATTATTTGCATATAAATATTGATATGAATTACTAGACCATTCACATATCATTCTGACATGTGAAGCATACACTATTTGTGTTTATGTTGTATCGGTCATAACAAACATTTGATATTACTATTTGGAAAGGAGAGAGCAGGTGATGGGTGATGGGAAACCCCCAAATACTATATTCTGAGGCTGAAAAATGAATAAGGTGGATAAATGACTGTTAATGCCAATGATTACAACTGAGTAACAGAGTTTGTGTTCTAATTACAGTGGAACAGCCTAAGTTTACTTTAGTTTGTAGCCATATTGTGCAGCTAATTGCAATGAAAATAATATACAAAATCTTTCCTATTAATGAAGTCAAGAGAGGTCCATTTCATATACATTTGTATCTACCTTTCACAAGTATTTCAGTAAATGATTCAGATAGCATCAAGCTGTAGGGAAATACAGATAACCATATTTACAAGTGATTTATAATCCTGATTGTCAGAGGTAATCTTCCATATCAGCTTTGTGACAGCACAGAGGTAAAACATCAGAATCTATGAAATCATTGTGAAGCGTCCAGTCTGAATGAAGCCAATCAAATAGAAGAAGACAAATATTTCTTCCAAAAGAATTTCTACAGGTAGCGTTAATCAGTTGCAAGGTTTGTTTAATAGGACTGTAGAATGTGGTGAAATGTGTGGAATTGGACTTTTCAGTGCAGTGTTTGTTGAGGTGTTTTTAGTAAATTAAATTATGAAATAAATAATGGACGGGCATTGGTAACTGACTGATAAAATGTCACAATGAGAAAACATGTCATGAATCTATGTGGCTAGTTACATCAAGTCCTTTGTGTCCTGTTCCAGTACAACATATGTATATGATGTGTGTCTTGTACTGAATATTATTAAACTGTTTTATCAGAGTCTTGGACTGTTTTTTTTCGTGTTTTTCCATACAGTGCCTAAGTTTGAATTGGATCAACACTCACTGAGCACTTGTTTTCAGCTCTTGACAAACTTACTCATTAGCAAGAAAGCAATTTAATAGTTCAGTGTAGGATAAAACCATGACCAAGAGAACACTTGATGGTGAAATTGTTCACAACAAGATTCATACATCAAGTGAATACCACTTCAGAACTTAGGGCATTGGGGTAGCTCAGTGGTTAAAGCATCCGCTCCTCATGCCAAACTTCTGGTTTTCGATAACCCACATGGGTACAATGTGTGGAGACCATTCCCGGTGTCCCCTGCCATGAGTATTGCTGGAATATTGCTAGAAGTGGCATAAAATTGTACTCACTCACACTACTTGAGAACTGGTATTTATCTTCTGACTGCTTGTCATGCATACATTTCATACTCTTCATCTTTATAACAATGATATTGATTTTGTTCATTTATTTGACCCGTGAAGGTCCGGGGTAGAGTAGGCCTTCAGCAGCCCATGCTTGCCATGAAAGGCGACTATGATTATCGCCACTAATGGGACTCGCTGACTTGGTTGACACATGTCGGTCCTAATTGCGCAGATCAATGCCCATGCAGTTGAGCACTGGATTGTGTGGTCCAGACTCGATTATTTACAGACCACCACCATATATGATTATACGATGCCATATAGAAAGGGTCAAATGCAACATATGTCATATTTGGGATTTCACTTTCTTAGTATAGTACAAACTCTAGTACTTATTTGGTTGAGTCCCATCCGGGATTCGAACCCACACCCTCAGTCAGGTACCTAATCGCCAGCACACAAAGTCAGCCGCCTAGCCCGCTCAGCTGTTCATTTATCGATGAGTGATGGGGTATCCCAGTGTTTAAAGCATTTGCTCATCACTTCTAAGACCCAGGTTTGATTTATTACATCGTTCACTGTGTGAAGCCCATGTCTTCCACCCTGATATTGATCGACATAAAATCCAACTTGCTCACACTCTTTTTCAATCTGGTAGAGTCATGTAGCAACCCATCACTTGATTGCTGCATGTCATCATATCCGAAGTGATCAGTGTTCATAATGTCAATCACGATATTGTCTGCAATGCTCCTGATTATTTACAGACCTTTGTCGACCCGTGAAGATTCCGAGGTAGAATAGGTCTTCAGCAACCCATGCTTGTCATAAAAGGTGACTATGCTTGTCGTAAGCGGCGCCTAACGGGATCGATGGTCACTCACTGACTTGTTTGACACAGCTCATCGGTTCCCAGTTGTGCAGATCGATGATCATGTTGTTGATCACTGGATTGTCTGGTCCAGACTCGATTATTTACATACTGCCGCCATATAGCTGTAATATTGCTGAGTGCGGCGTAAAACTCAACCCACTCACTCATTCACTCACTCACTCACTCACAGATCTAGACCTTTGTCATGTAACCGTAAAATTGCTGAGTTGGGTATCAGTAAAACACTCATTTTCAAACTGTTTATAACTCTTGAACTCCTCTTGGATTATAACAGTTTGTGTAATTTGATAGTTAAGAGTATCATATACTGAACATCATTGAAAACGCACCACCCCTAAAATTGTGGATTTCTAAGAGCAGAAGTGAGCAATCTATGTAAATTTTACATATTTGTGTAGACCAATGTTTGATAAAGAAAAGAAGCAAAAAACAATCAAGCAAAACAGTGAAGATTTAATGCAGCTGACAATGAAATAAAGATGGGGTCAAAATGGAAAGTCAGTAGCGTGTATGACCCCCGTTAGCAGCAACACAAGCTGTGCAACGTCTCCTCATTGAACGGATAAGTCTCTGAATAAAGTCCTGAGGCACTGCATTCCACTCTTGCTGCAAGGCATTGTCGAGTTCCCCAAGGTTGTTGATCTGCGGACGACGTGCGAGGCGTTGGCCGATGTAATCCCACAAGTGTTCGATGGGTGACAAATCTGGTGACAATGCAGGCCAATGAAGTAGAGGAATGTTGTTGTTAGCCAGATACTGTATCGAAACACGTGCAGTGTGGGCTCGTGCATTGTCATGTTGAAATGTGTGCAGATCTTGATGCTGGTGAAAGAAGGGAACGACGATGTTCTGAAGAATGTTGTCACGGTAGTAAACGGCATTCACTCTGCCACGACAAACAATCAGAGCGGTTCTGTGGTGATAACTTATCCCTCCCCACACCATAATGCTGCCTCCATCCCACCGATCGGTTTGCACAACACAATCCTGATGATAACGTTCACCCCGTTGACGCCACACCCGTAGACGCCCGTCAGCATTTCGCAAGTGAAAACGCGACTCGTCGGAGAACACCACACCATGCCAACGTCGTAACAACCACACACGATGCTGTTCAGCCCATTGTCGGCGTTCACGGCGATGCCTGTCAGTCAGGATGGGTCCAACGTAAGGGCGTCGACAACGTAACCCGGCCGCACGGAGACGGCGTCGGACGGCGGAAGCGCTGATCAAACCACGTCGACCCTGGACAGCGTTGGCGGTTCTGGCAGCGGGCAAGGTTCGATCCCGAATATGGCGCCGTACAATGTCTCGATCTTGACGAGGGGTGGTAACACGTGCCTGACCTGGGCGTTGCCGGTCCCTGCTGGTTCCTGTTTGTTGGTATCTGTTAGCAAGCCTCAGAATGGTCGAATGATGACACCCAAATCGTCGTGCAATGTTTCTGCTTGAAGCACCGACCTGCAACATACCCAAGGCCTGTTCTCGTTCCTCTGGTGACAATCTTCGCATGGCGAAAAAACTTTACTTACGAAAGTACTGCGAAAATGAGAACGGTTTTGTGCCGAAGGTCATTTATACCCCTGAACAGCAGGCTTTCTGCATGCAATTTGTGCCCTTCGTGTGTGATGTGCATGAATTTTGTTGTTTTCATGTGATGTGTTCGATGATGTGTTCGAACGATCCGTTTTTTACTGTAGAGCGTTATTTACGATCTAGTGTGTTATTATCAAAATTCCCACCATTAATTTTCCATTTCCAAAAGATTCTATTGCCTTATTTCAAAATTTACAGGTGGTGCGTTTTCAATGATGTTCAGTATATAAACAGGAAACATTTTGGGGCTGGTCATGGAAGCGAAAGAGATGTGGTTGAATTAGGCGTAACCTCAACAGAAGGGAAACCTTAATTCCAACAATGTAACACAGATATGCATAGTGCTTTTCAGGTGTTTCCTGGTTATTATAAACATGACACAGATATAGACAGTAATCATTTATAAGGCACATTGAATTATGTTGATAAATTTGGGGAGGATTACAAGAGGTATTTGGTCCAACAACGGAATGGAGTGGATATTTACATTGTCTGAACACTGTTCCAAGAATGGAGTAGAGATCAGGATTTTCTGGATCACTGTGTTGAGAATGACGTGGGAACTGGATTGTCTAGGGTACTAGTCCAAGAATGGAGTGGAGATTGGATTGTCTGGGCTACTGGTCCAAGAATGGAGTGGAGATTGGACTGTCTGGGCTGGGATACTGGTCCAAGAATGGAGTAGAATGGAAACTCACTCACTCATTCACTCACTCACTCACTCACTCACACTGTATTATTTATTCCTTAGTGCGGCGTTAACAAACCAAACATACTCAGGTGTTGTTCACCTTGGGGAAACGTTCGAGCAGAGGTATGGTGCCAACAAACTTAGGGAAAAATGGGGAGCGAACCGGAATCCGAATCAGGAACGCGACTCTCTACAGCGATTGAAAGTAAAACTGTCCTTGTGAAATGACAGAGAAGACGAAATCAATAATGCTGTTTAAATGTTAGAACCGAATTGACTTCGTATTTATACGAAATGTTTCAGTGTTTGAAATATTATCCATATATTATTCAGACAGGAATAATAATAGTATGTAATATCTGTCGTCATGTAATAACTGTCTTCAGAATGTGCGTAATAGCAGGGATAATATACGTCTTCTATTCTCCCTGATAATAGTAATCGGATTGAATCTTAATCATTCTTACTGAGTTGTGACTACTTCGCCCACCGCACATGCGGATGCTGAATACTGAAAGATGTAATGACCACTGAAATATGACCGGTATACACCAAAGCGTTCCACAAGGAAGGTTCACACTGCTTGGGGCGAGTACACATGCGGTTGCTGTACAGTGGTTTCCTACAATACTGATATCAGAGGTAATATATCCAATGTATTCATATATACTGAACAGCAAAATAAAGTTAAACTTAAAATAAGTTTTTTAAATGGAAGACATAAACACGAACTCTAACTTTTATCAGACGTCATTTTTTCCTAAAATTTCGTTTCTTTTGTTGTTCAATATATTTACGAAAATATGTAATGCTTTGTCAGACCAATGTCTTCGCTGTGTGATGATAAATATTCATTTTAATCACACCATTAAATGATAAGTGATTTGTTGCAAGTAACGTTTAACATTACACTTATTTTGTAACTATAGACATGCTCCATTCGCACTTTGTAAATAGTTGTCCAGAAACAGAACAGAATTTTAGTCTCGTAAATCATACAGAGTGATGAAAAGAACATACTGTCGTTTGTTAATACATTATGCACTAGAATAGGACATGTAATGAGATATGTTGGTTGCACTTTCAAAAATTACTTAGAGGAGTTTTAGCAACAAGTGATAGTTTCAATAGGAGTGGGTTATAATCTGATTTCGCATGTGACATAAATTTGTCCATATGTGGGCTATTACAAATATAAGTGTGTAGTATCTTCTTAGGTTCAACATTAAGATGTGTACATGATAAAATAACAGAAACAAATAACGTTATTTTTTACAAGTTACACATGTTCTGTTTTATAGATTAACATTAAGCCATCGTCCCGTTCCAAAGGGCAATCCATGATTAGAAGTTCTTAATTTTGTTAAGCAGATACGAAATTTTGATGGACGGTCTACAAGATAAGGTTCTAAAGCGAGTGAGGTTTTATATAAATGATAACATTGTCTTTTAGATGAATTTTGAGCATCGGCATACCATGATTGTTTGAACTGGTCAACAAATGAAATTTTGACACAGGATATGCTGATTTATTACATAAGATATATGCACAAGGGCGTATATCACTTCTTGCACATCACTTATATGTTGTTATCATTCGACTCTTATTGGACCCATTAACGTCCGGGTTAGAATACTGGCTTTCGGTAAGCCATGCATATGCTTGTCTTAAGAGTCGGCTAACGGGATCGGGTGGTCAGGTTCGCTAACTTGGTTGACATTGTTGAGTGTCGTAAAACTAAATTAACTGTAACGTAACTCGACTCCGGTATGCGCAGTGGTTTGTGAACACGCCAAACGTTTGAACTCGACAAAATCGCACCTTATTGTCAGCCCGAGAGGTCAAAACCGCCAACAAACTAGCAAGATGATACAGAGTGTATTCTAGATGGTTCTCAGAAATCCTTTGAAACTACAGCTGATACTTTGAACTGTTTTGCTGATATGTCAGGTCTTAAGATTAACTATGATAAGTCTCAGGTAATATGGATAGGGGCAAGAAGGAATAGTTCAATCAGAACTTACCTTATTTAAACATACAATCCAAAATATTTCAAGCTCCTAGGCGTAATATTTTCAACAGATTTAAATATTGTGACTTAACCTAGAAAGAATTTAGAAAATAATTTATTTGAGATTCAATTAATTATTAACAGGTGGATGAAGAGAATAATTACACCATTTGGTAGAACTGCTATTCTAAAATCATTGCTGATTTCAAAATTGAATTATATCTTTCTTAGAACAAATGTATATATTGTTGATGTGTTTGATTTAATGTCGTTATCTAAATTCTTCATACATAAATGTAAGGTATTAAGAACTACTCTTACCTTTAAACACTTCAGACATTATATACAAGGTAGGGATTTTATTGAAAAGAACATATCCTTCAGTAACATGTGAACAAGATTTTAGAAAAAGTGGATGTTATATCATACTTTTCCAAATTTGACTTGCTGAATTCTTTCTTCTTGCTCCCTAATGGAAAAGAATATAGATGGATTAACTTAAACAAACTTACTGTATATTTTTTAAACTTGTAAGTATGATTGGTGAGTGAATGTGTTGTGGTGACTGTTGTTGTTGTTTGTGTGCTTTGTTTAAGAAAACTCCTGTTTTTCCTGTTACCAATGAAATTTTCTTGCAATGGTGCCCAGAGTCCAATAGCTCTATTTTCTGTAACACGGGAAGCAGGAAATAAATATTATTAATTATAAAAATGAATAAAAACTCAACTCAACTCTTATTGCGACGTAAGGTCGCACACTTGAAGAAGACATTAGGGTGAAGACTGTTGAGGTCATTTTCTAGAACAGCGATTGCGAAACAAGAATGATCACAATCGCACATTATTCAGAATGACTGAATGTAGTAAGGGTGTGGCAAGACACGATAACCTTTTGGTAAACCCTTCTTATTAACACAGTTTGACATTTAGAATAGTAATATCGACTCTGCTTTAAACACATCTTTCTTATGGTTACGGGCAGGGTTTTACTGTTTCTTTTTCAACTTAAAACCGTTCTTTCTAGATAACATTTGAAATGGTCATTTGATTGTTATATGTTATCTATGTCAATGACCGTTTCCCATGCATATTCCAGGAAACACGTGGTTATTAATTCCACAAGTTAATATATCCATACACATCATGAATATACAATTTCATTTAGAAAGTCTTCTAGAGTAACACATGTTATATTTGGGATCTCACGTTCCAGAATTTTTTTGGGTTTGAATCCCAACCGGGAAGTTTTATTGAGAAAGTGAAATACCAAATATTACATGTGTTACATTCAAACACATTCATTATCATATCCTGTAATATCATCTACTCCCAACTCTGTTCCTCTTCTGTTTTGTTATGACTCAGGTTTTACTGAAGAATATGTTCTTTCCTTTACAGACAAAATGGATACCCTGATTATGTGGGTCTTCCTACCATTCCTAGTACTTCAGTCTGCCTGTGTTCGTGAGCACACCGAGAACTTTGACCAGTCTTCGGAGCACCCAGAACCATGCCCCCCGTGTTACTGCGAGGCCGGCACTGCGACATGTAAAGACTTAGGTCTTACATATATACCCACATTTCCAAATGGTACACGAAATGTTACCTTTACTCGGAATAGTTTAAGATCCGTTACTGAGAAAACGTTTTCAAATTTAAGCCATTTGAACTTGTTATACCTGGATCTGTCTGACAACGACATTCGAAATACATCCCCTGAAGCGTTTTCAACTCTACCCCGTCTCCAAAATCTATGCTTGAGAAACAACACAATTCCCATAACAATTTTGTCAGAAAGTTTCCTTTGCCTCAGTAATATCCTCAGCCTCAACCTCAGGCATATGCTTTTGAGGAGTATATCAAATACATTCTTCAAACATCTGCCCAGCTTGTCCCTACAATACTTGGACATAAGCCACAATGGCCTTAAACAATTCAATTTTGACAGTGTTGCGAAGTTTCCTGATCTCAAAATTCTTCGTGTTGGACATAATCCCATAAAGAAATTGCAATGGAAATATTCTAACGTCCTTGAAGAGGTGTCATTGGACGATTGTGATATGCCAGGAATTCCCACATTTTGCTCTGGAAATGGATCATTCTTTCCAAAACTGAAAAAAATATTTTTCAGTCACAACCTTCTCTCCAAGTTGGATTCTACGGTCTTTACCTGTCTCGATACACTGGAGGTAATGTTTCTGAACAGTAATCCCATCCGTGTTATTGCTTCAGGAACCTTTGCTAATTTAACAAATTTACAAGAAGTAGGCATGCATCACTTGGAACAGTTGAAACATTTGCACGCCTACGCATTTAACAACACCAACCTAGGTATAATAAATCTTCGAGGCAGTCGCATTGGAGTGAACGAAACTGACCCAAACGCATTTGCAGGATGCTACGCTCTACACACTCTCGACTTAAGTTACAATGAATTCGACTTCAAGGAAGATTGCAAATTTACCCAGCTTTTTAGAGACTTGAATTCACTGAGGAATTTAACTCTTACATCTACTGAACTTACTGAAGTACCCAGTGTGATTTCAAAAATCATGTTCAGACTTGAGAACCTTTACATGAACAAAAACAAACTTCAGAGTCTACCAGATAATATGTTACAGAACCTGACAAAGCTTATACGTCTTGATGTTTCCTTTAACTTTATCAGCATGATTCAAGAGGATGCATTTCCTGAAGAAAGCCGAAATACCCTTAAGTATATTGGACTTGAACATAATTCTTTTACCTGTTCATGTGACATGAAATGGTTTATTCTGTGGATTCAGAGAGATCATCACAAATTTACCGGATACCCGTCTTCTTATGCTTGTGCATACCCATCAGAGTTCAGAAGTGTCCTATTATCGGATGTGTCATTCTCGGAACAGTATTGTCTGTTCCAGAAGACAGTATATGTACTGCTGCTGGGGTTCATCACTCTGGGTGTGGTGCTTGTGGCTGTGGTGTCCATTATTTACAAATGTCGCTGGAGATTTCGCTACTTTCTGTACCTTATCAGGCACCTTGAACTCCATAAGCCAAGAGATGGCCAGGATTGCACCTATGATGGATTCGTAGTGTACTCCCCCAGTGACACAACGTGGCTCACAGAACACTTGATTCCTTGCATGGAGGAAAGAAATGGCCTGAAACTATGTATACACGAGAGGGACTTCGATGTTGGAGGTGCGATAGTTGACAACATTGTGGAAAGCATTGAGGCCAGTAAGAAGATCCTCATTGTACTGTCTGTCAACTCACTCCAAAGCGAATGGTGTCTGTTTGAGATCAACTTTGCACAAAGACGAGCAGTTGGGGAAACTCATACTTTCGTTGTGGTTCTCTTGGGCAACATCCCTGGAAGGCTCATCTCTTCCTCCTTGCGGGCCATGCTTGAAGAACATCCATGTTTAATATGGCCAGCAGAGCAGGGAGATGAAAGTGCTCGAGATATGTTCTGGGAGCAAGTAATGGGATACTTTCGTCATTAGATTTACATATACCTTTAATTTGCCTGGTAATGAAGTGCAACCTCTACTTTGCATGATATCTCAAAAACACGTTTTGCATCTAGTCTAGAAATTTGCATGGACTGTGTTGGCATCTCACCCACGTCCGATATGCAATACATTCTTTTTACTTTCTGTAAGAGAGGTTGTCTGTGTCTCTGTTATGACCCCGAACGCTGTGACACATTCTGAGAGGCAGTTATGTGTGCAGCCGCCGAAATCTTTGTGATATTTCATACAGAAGAAATGAAAATACTTTGAAATCTTTTACATCTATGATTATCCATGTACGTACTCAGATAGGTGGGACAAAACAAATCTGTCTGAGATGAAATACGTTGTCATGAAGACCCTACAAGGTGGGGGAAGTCGAGAAAGAACGGCGAACGCGAACGTCTGTAGATTCGTGATGCGTGTCTGACAGTTTAATGGGGGCGCATTTGTAAGTTTGTTCGAATTTGTGTAATTCTCTTGTTCCAACGCATGACGTTATAGAGAGACTTTCAGCTGTTTCAATAGTACCTGGATTCTATATTCTGTAATGATGAGTGAGTTTAGTTTCAGGCCGCAATATTCCAGCAATATCATGGTGGGTGACACCAGATATGGGCTTCACATTTTCACATACGGGTCGTCGGTAAGATGAGCGAAGCTTTAACTACTAAGCTACCCCACTGCACCTTTCTTGTAAGAATTATGTGTAGCGTATATAACCGTGCCAGTTACATTGTGGTTACTCATTCGGATGAGTATTCTTTTAACGCTGATGGGCCCGTTAAGGTCCGGGTTAAAATAGGCCTTCAGCAACCCATACTTGCCATAAAAGGCGACTATGCTTGTCGTAAGAGGCGACTAACGGGATCGAGTGGTCAGACTCGCTGTCTTGGTTGACACATGTCGTCGGTTCCCGATTGCGCAGATCGATGCTCATGATGTTGATCACTCGATTATCTGGCCCAGACCCGATTATTTTCAGACCACCGCCATATAGCTGTAACATTCCTGAGTACGGGGTAAAACTAAACTCACTCACTTTATTGCTGATGAGTTGTTAAAGCAAGTTTATGTTCCGATCAGCTAGAAAATATCTATCCATGAAGATCCAGGTTAGAATTGGTCTTCAGTAACCCATGCTTGTCGAACGATCTGGTGGTCAGACGAGCTGACGTACTTGACACATGCCATTGTATCCCAATTGGTCGATGCTCATGCTATCGATCACTGGATTGTCTAGTCCAACACACACGTACTTATTCACAGACCGATAACCGATAGGAGGAAAATGGCTGAGAGCGACGTTCAACAGCACAGACAGAAAGAAAGAAAATATTTCATTCATTTTGTATTTTGTGGTTGAGTTACGCGATCATTCCCTGACCCAAAATATCAACCACTACAGTCTGTCTGACTGGAAAGTAGCCAATGAACTGCTAAATATATCAGTTTAGAAAGGTAGTTAATAAATATCACGAGGCAAGATGTTCATGAAGGATCTATACCCAAACATGAGTTTTATTCTGAGTATAAAACTGAACCCGTTTCATTATGTATTTAAGAAATCCTCTGGCGTACTCCTGCTTTCTGTCTCACCTTCTCACATACCGTGTTTATTTAAAATATTTTAGATATTTTGACGATGGTTTCATCTAATGGAGTCATGAAACTGAAATCTTGCATTTATTTTGTATGTCAATCACCAAATTTCAGTTTCTTGTCGATGACTTTATATCACCCTGTCCTATTTCACATACAAATAACCAGGACTGGGGTAGACTAGAGGTTGAAAGCGTTCTCTCGTCACACCGAGGCCCAGGCTCGATTTCCCACAATGTATGAAGCCCATTTCAAGTGTGATATTTGCTAGAACATTAGAAAAGCTCCTTAAAACCATACTCACAAAACAACCGTTGGTATTATTATTTCAGTATCTTAAAACTGCATCTGCAGTCTGTATGAATATATATTTTCAAGCACATGTACACTAACAATATTTACGTCCGTTTCCAATGGTGTATAATGTAATATTGTTCTTGTATGTTTTTATTTCTGTTTATTGTGAAATAAAATACTTCTCCTCTTGCTTTTATGTGTTTCACAGCCCATCATACGTTTTTTTTATTCCACTGTTATCCATACTTAACAACATGCATTGCATTACAGAGCCAACACCCGTCAAGATCAGGGTTAGAATTGGTCTTCGGCAACCCATGCGTGTCGTAAGAGGCGACTAAGGGGTTCGGGTGGTCAGGGTCCAGTTATCGTATCGATGACATAGATCGATGTTCATACTGTTGATCACTGGATTGTCTGACCAAGACTTGATCAGTTTCAAACCACTGCCATACGGCTGTAATATTTGATGAGTGTTTCATTAAACAACAAACAATTAATATAATGCATTCAATACGAATATTTACCCGTGAAAACACTGTTACAGTCAATTGTGAAATATTCTCCATTTCTATGGACGATTTTGATCGCTGCTGTACTCAGTTTCTGACAATATAATATATTTATTTATGATTAAAACACTTTATCTTGGGAGAAAACTGCATAAAACTTGTGCATGGGCGGTTCCAGCCTTTTAACAGGAAACGAAACTGTTGTGTTATCAATGTTTTGACTTGTGTGCTGTTGCTAGGATTATATGCTGGAATGATACAATGTACGTATTCTGACTACTGTTGTGTTATCAGTGTTTTGACTTGTGTGCTGTTACTGGAATTATTTGTTGGAATGATACAATGCACGTATTCTGTAAATAACAGTGGCGTAAAACCCAACACATTCACTCTAACACACCAGTGACCATAACGGTAAACAGGGGGAATTGGACCAGACAATCTACTGATTCGAACAACTGGGATACGATGGCAGGAATCACGGGTACACAAGATGTTAACAGCTCAGTATTCTTTCAGCCGACAACCACATGGCCCGGACGTCGTGTTTTGTTGTATAAAGTGTATAAACAGACAATCACCCACTTGACCAGAGACGATTGTTCTCGCATGACCGTGCACCCCATGGGTATTGGATGACCCTGTGGGAGTCTCTGAACATGACACCATCACATCACGCCATTATTTTGGACCAATCAGCGTAGAATTCAATTTTCACTGGTTTGATCCGGTTGGAGAGTGGGAATATATAAATCCCTCTGACAATGACTTGAGGTTATCACTAACTACAAGTCTTTTTTCTCACACAAGGTTTACATTTTCCATACTCATTAACCTTGGTGTCGCTTGTGGAGAAAATCTGTTATCTCAAAGCACACGCCCTTGAGGCATGGTGCAGTCTCCTCCACATTGCCTGTCACCGCTGCAAATTTCTGAACAAATAGCTTCTACGGTTCCAACACAGCAAACCTTTATTCTGTTCATAATTCTGTGTACACTGTGTCCCTGTTGTTGCCGGTTGAAAAACCGTATGGCAACGCTGAATTCTGCCTGACACTGTCACTTGCGCCAGCCTCCCAAAACTGCATAGCACCGCATGCCTCTGCCCCCAGTTCTCTTCCCTTTTACAGTCATGTGACTTACCACAGATCACATGATCCCAATGTAACTATAAATAGACCATTTGACCGCAACATTCCGGCCCCATAATTGTTACAATTAACAATTACAATAACATACTCTGCATCAAAACATGTGGAACATATTCAGTTGTAAAATAAACTGATACCTTCAAACTGAACATAGCTTATAACTGCATTAATAGCTCTGAGAATTTGAATTGCTTCAATACACACTCATACACACTCTGTGACTGCATAATAAACCTAAAATACCCATTGGTTAAATTATCAAAAACGTACATTCCTCTGCACATCTGTACAGCCCAACTGTAGAACTGAAAACTGATACTGTCAACAGTCACTTTCAAGCAGTAAACACAGCTTTGTAATTGGTCTGTTCAAGACACCTGACTTCGTTCTGACTTCAACACTGCGCACAAATTTTGGACTTGTCTCCATCGACAACGTGGGTAGGCATCACTCTCAGAAAATATACCAGGAGGCAGGTTTGGCTTGCCTTTTAACAATAGCAGGTGGTTCGGTGTCAAGGCATCTAAATCACTTGGATCATCCGAAACTCTTGAAATTGGCCGACTGTTAACTATGGCTTCTACTTCACACAGCACTGTGTGTAATCCCTCATCATCTACAGGCTGATTCTTGAGAACTGAAAAAAGTATCTTCCGGACACTACGTATCTGTCGTTCCCAAACACAACCATGGTGTGATCCACTAAGGGGACTGAATATCCATTCCACATTTCTCTGTATCATACTTTTTTAATGGTAGATTGATTCCATTGCCTGATTGCCTCCCGAAGTTCTCTCTCTGTGCCTTTCAGATTGGTACCATTATCTGACCTGATTTATCGAATCTGACCCCTTCTCGCCACAAATCTTCTCAAGGCGTTTACACATGAACTGGTATCAAGTGAGTGCGCAACCTCAATATGGACTGAAATTGTCGGACAGCACCAAGACAGTGTTTCTGCTATTTTCAAGACTCTTCACAATATTGTCAACAATGTAACACCCAGGGGTAAAATCTCTCTCATGTATACATAACTTTAAATTGACATCAGTTTCAATTTTCGGTAGCAGGTTATTTCGTATCCACCCAGAATCATCTTCACAATACAGAACAAATGCGTCAAAAATGAAAGCTTCCTCTCTCTCAGCGTTTCGCTGCCTCTCTCTAAATCTCAGCATGTAAACGCAATATCGGATGTGCCAACGCCATCTGTATGTAAGGGAGATAATCACTCAAAACACAATTGCTCCGTTGGACAGGCCAAAAATAATAGGAAACATGTAAGGTGAGATTTGGCAGGTCTGTTCAGAGATGTTGGCGTCAGTGAGAGGTTTTGATAGAAGTTCTGTAGGATACCCACAGACATATTTATCGGGGGAGTAATCAAATATATTTTTATCTGATTTCATCCACGTTATGAACCAAAGATTCGCGCAAGTGCAGACATAGTTGTTATATGCTAGGTTGACATCTTTAAGTTGGTTTCTCAGATTTAGCGGGAAAATTGCTTCATGTATAACTACGATAGCATTCTCTGATAGACTTATGTGCTGGAGTTTCTTCAAGTTGTTGAATAATCCCTGTTTTAACCGCATTATTCTGTTCCCGTGAAGATCGATTGTTCGTAGTTCTACTAACGTCGACAGGACCTCGGGAAAGAATGATAATTGGCACCGTGACATTTTTATCACTTGTAAAGTGTGTAAATCACCAAGAAGTGACCGTAAATAGGTGTCATTAAAATACAACATGGTATTGTATGACAAAGAGAGGGTTGTGAGTCCTGTACACCATTTAAAAGCATTGGGGTTAACGATGACATTAAAATATCCATACTGAGCGATACTTGCAAGATAAACAGTTGTTATAGCACTATTGTTGAACGCATATGGCTCTATTCCGACTGTCTCTGCATATCCTTTATCTTTAAAAACGCCACTAAGGCTTAATATATTTAGTTGAGGTAGTGACGAAAATGTACCCGAGTTTATCGTCATTAATCTATTTCCATCAAAACTGTAATACTTCACGTTAATGAGACACACTAAACATTGTCTAGACAGATGTCCTATTTTATTGTCCCTAAGATCTATATCTACCACACTAGAATGGCCACTTCCAGAACAAAATCGGGGAAACATCGACAAGCGGTTCCACTGGAGAAAAAGGTGTGTAATTCGTTTGGGTACAACGTCTCTCATTTTATATATATCATTGTCTTTGGCTGATAATGTCTGGAGAACCTTTAGATCACGAAAAACTGTAAAATCCAATGTTTTCATATTATTTCCTTCAATGAAGAGATCTGTGATATTTAATCGAGTGAGTCCTTTGATAAACTCTCTTGTGATATGTACGCCCATCTTATTATATGATAGGCTAAGGTGTCTGAGATTCTTTTGCCGGCTGTAGAAGGTTTGTTTTAGAGTTACTTCAGACACATCATTATAGTCAAGAAGAAGAACTTCAAGAATTGTAAGATCCCGAAAAGCATCGCTGGAGATCATTTTAATACTGTTGTTGGTAAGTATTAGAACTCTTATGTACGTCATGTGGCAAAAAGTCATTCTTGATATGCTTTCTAAATAATTGGATGAAAAGTTTAGCAGCCGAGTTGATTGGTTCAGGTTAGGAATCGTTGTAAGGTTTCATTCATTACCTACACACATGACGCATTTCGATGTGCGGTTACACATATTATTGAAATAGGGTGTAGACTGCTCTCCGCACTTTACTCGGTTGAGGTTCCTAGTCACTGTTCCCTGTGGTGTCCCACACATGGTAAGAACTAAAATCAGAGGGAGTATGTGTATCATTTTCATCCAATCCAAATATTTCCAAAATCTCAATCTGCAGAAATAAACGAAAGAAGATCATATTTACATGTTTTTAAGTGTACCAAAACTATCGTTATTGACGACCTAGGCTGTGTTACATTAGGTTATAACAGGTCATAACAGGTTATGTTACATCACGAATGTTCTTGTGAATACGTCAACGCCAGTTCTCGACTATGTACCCATTCCTCTAGGCTTAAAATCCATCCATCCCCAACATGAATTGGCGTAGGAAAGACCTTGAAACACTTAGCAGCACAACTGGGGCGAACCAGGATTCCAGGTTCCAGGTATAACCAAGGGAGAGAACTCTGTACAGCGAGATTGAATCACCCGTAAGTGCTATATCAATAGAATGAAATATTGTTACTCAAAAGGGGAATGTAGTCGTTTCTATGCATACGTGGGATACATGATTAAAAGGAAACACCGACCTTTCAGTTCTCGTACTATCTGAATAATATCCAGTCAGGATCCAATTTCTGAATTACAAATTATTACACAAAGTAGTTGGTCTGTTCATGCTGGTGTTTCAGTTTAACCTCAGGCACATTTAACATTGAGATATCTCATTATCAGCACTTATGCAGGGGAACTCGAAAACCAGGAAAATGTCTTGTCTGAATAAACACACGTCAGCATAACATGAGATAGAATACGTGACTGTCATAAAATGTGCCTGGAGAAGTATCATGACCCGAAAATACTACGTTTTATATGAACGCAACATGGATGGTACATATAGGATGAATATATATAATGAGTTTTGAGACGAGTGAGATTAGTTTTACGCAGCACTCAGCAAATATTCTAGCTATATGGCAGCGGTCTGTAAATAATCGTGTCTGGACCAGACAACCCAGTAATCGACAGCAGGTTGATCGATCTACACATGTAGGATAAGTTGACATGTGTCAACCAAATCAGCGAGCCTTACCACCCTTTCGACAAGCATGGGTTATTAACGATCAGTTCCTGTCTTGATCTTCACGGGGCCCTTTCGAGATGAGAAACAATCACATATATCGCAGTGGTGTTATCAGGTAAAAGTACATCCCTAAACCACTGAGATAATTACCACAGAATCCGCATTTAGATTTGCACTCTGACTGAAGCTTGATAACCATAGACTCGTGATTGGGAACGGTTAAACTTATGGAATAGAGACAGAAAGTCGGGAATACGAGAAAGGTAAGTCGGGAGATGTGCACTTGGCAAAGCTTTCGAGAGGCAAGCACACGACGTCGTCAGAGGAAAATTACAAAATACATGAGTTAAGGGCGGATACGGAAGTGACAAATCATTGAAACAGGGAGTCATCGAACGGTACTGTCCGAAATTCTTCCATCTGATGGGATATGTGGCCAAGATCAGGCCAGGCTCGAACCATTCAAAACACATGTTTGTCCGCTCAAAGTTCAGTATGAACTGCGGTAAGTTCTATCAACGTCACAAAGTTCCTCATGGTTTGACCCTGTCCTGCTTTGTGTTGCAATGAGAGAGAGAGAGAGAGAGAGAGGGGGGGGGGGGGAGGGGGAAGAGAGAGGGAGAGAGAGAGAAAAAGCGAGAGAGGCAGAATAAGTGAGTATATAACCTGGTGTTGTTTTTGTTTTGTTTTTATTCTTGGATGTATGTGAGCCAGTATATGAATGTATGAATGTAATGCGGTCAGTTAAGAGTAGCGGTCGTCCCAACTCTCATTCCTTGACTTAGCATCCTTGGACGGACCTAATGAGCGGTGATCCTGAGCTACTATGTCCCCTGACATGGACAGGTAACTGACGTAGGCTTTACTAACGCCCAATCACCATAAGCCTGTGTGAAGACCAGCTAAGGCGACAGGCGGCTGGCACCGGAGTTCTCACGTACGCTGCCTCTATGCAGACCTTTAAGACGGAAGAGGCTGCAGCCAAAGCACAATCGTGACCCCCTACCAACCCCCTTGCAACACGATTCCAACGTCAGCTCCAAGGTGAACCCCTACTCTATCAGTCACACTCGCTGTGCAGGACCTCAACTCCATTTAAAGTAGCCCATTTGCATAAATGGCTAGAGCGTTATCAGTTGATCAGCTCGGCAGTGGCACCATTACTAAAGGCAGCTTTAGTCAGGGCTTCGGCTGCTTGTAACTTTAAACCCGTTAATGGTCAGCCATTACTAGTGGAGGAGAAGCTGCACAAGGAAATTTCTTTACTTTGCAAAGCAAGCTCATTCACACATTCTTTTAACTACAATAAAATATGTAACATTCATCAATTTAAGACATTTTGTTTTCAAAGCATATACGAGGGGCGATCAAAAATTATGTAGAAACAGCGAACAAAGTACAAATGAAGTTATCTTTATGTTTTATTTTTCGACATATCATCTGTCAAGCTCAAGCAAGTTGGTTTTGCCATGTTCCAGTCTCACGATCCGCATTTTGTTGGACCTTTTATCTAGTTACCGTCAAAATACGCAAACTCTACAATAAATGCATCACAAACTGCAGGGGACAATATATGCAAAAAGTAGTTTGTGTGTCTGATATTGATAGAAGTCTGCTAAAATCAAACATATATTAAAGTTCACAACGAAGCAGTTTGAAACTACAATCGTCTGCATGCCCATCATACATACTTGTTTGCTGTTGTGTATATAAATTTCTTCCAATGCTGTAGTTAAAGCAGGGATCCTCAAATTCAGACAGCACACAACACTTATTTAAGTCCATGCCCTGCTTGTTTACTTTCTCTGTAGGGAATATTTTATTATGTAACACTTATCCTTCTAAACATTGTCGCATCCAGAAAACATGTCTGTCTTATTCTTCCTTTGGACAAAGTAATATATGTAGTCGTCTGGAAGAGTGCATACAGTGATGTCGTCATGTTTCGCGACTCAATGTTCTCAAGCAGCACCACCAACAGGTAACCCTCGTCCTTTTCTAGAGCCCGTTTCTGGATCAGAGCCAGCTCACACTGACACCATGGACAAGAACTGGACAGCACCATGATGGCTTTCCTGCTGCTTTCCAAACTGGTTACAATGTTGTCAACTATGTATTCTCAGGGAATAAAGTCTCTTTCATGAATACACAGCTTAAAGTTGGCTTCGTCTTTCATCCTTGGTATGATGATGTTTCTTATCCAAAGTGAATCATCTTCACAGTACAACACAAAAGCGCCATAGATGTATACCGTTGCATCAGTTGGTTTCCTTCTTTTGTATCTCAACATGTGGATACAATAGCGAATGCACCGACGTAATCTGTAAGCAGTGGAGAGAACTACTATCAACACTATTGAAACTATGGACAGACCGTAGATTATGGGAAACGCATAAGGAGAGATTCGACAAGCCTCTTCAGAGATGTTGGCATCAGTGAGAAGTGTTGATCTGAGGTTCAGTGGGTATCCGCATTGATAGGACTCAGGAAATTAAATGAATTTACTTGTATCCTCCTTCGCCCACGCGATGAGCCAAAGATTAGCCCACGTACAGACAACATTATTGAAAACCATGTTCACTGTAGACAGCTGCTCTCGTATTGATGTTGGAAATGGAGCTTCACTAATCACCTCAATGGAATTTTGAGAGAGATTCAGAATTTGGAGTCTTCTCAAGTTAGTGAAAAGTTCCGGAGGGACAGACATAATTCTGTTTCCATGAAGATCAATATGTGTAAGTTGCTGGTGGTTAGATATTACCCTGGGAAAATATAACTGACACCTTGCCATTCGTAGCACCTCTAATTTGTCAAGTCCAGAAAGAAGGTTTTGAACATAGCTGTTGTTTAAATAGATCATAGCGTTGTAGCACAGGTCCAAATAGGCATCCTTTCACTGCCTTAAGGTTGGCAAGGTGATCCAAATATCCAAATTTAGCAATGCCTGAAAGAGTAAGCCTTTCCAGTGTACTATTATTGAATGTATATTCCTCCAGTACCTCATCGATTGAGTAACTTCTGAAAGCATTACCTATAGAAATCTGTCGAATATTTGACAATGAGGAAAAAGTATTTGAGTAAATCTTCCATAAAAACTTGTCTGTAAAAGATACGTGTCTGTAAGACATTTCAAACTAGTATTTGACACATGTGCAATGACATTTTCACTTATATCTAAAGTTCGTATTTGTGAATAATTGAAGTCACCACAAAATCTGAGAATGTCGTTGTAAGGCACACTTAAAAAACGTAGTGACTTCAGACGACATATCACAGAAAAATTAAAATGCGTGATATGATTGTGTTCAATTTTAAGAGTATTCAGTTTGAGTCGTCAAAGTCCATGCACAAAGTCCTCTGTACGATTTCGAAAATATTTGTTATTTGACGCATCAATAGAGCGAACTGTGTCTTGAAGACTGTTGAATGATTTCTGAAGAACCAGAACGTGTACATTGTTGTACCTAAGATCCAGGACCTCCATCCGTGACATATGTTGAAATGCATCACCAGAAGGGTATGTGATGCTGTTGTTCCGAAGAATTAGGATTTTTAACCGTGTCATATTTCGAAATGTATTTCTTGTTACCACTCCTAGGAAATTCGATGAAAAGTCCAGTTTTGTTACTGAAGTTTGTATGTCCGCAATTCGTGTTAGTTCTCCTCCCCTGCTACTGCAACTGACACAGTTTGGAGAACATTTGTACAATTTTTCGAAACACTCTATAAGGACCTGTCCACATGATACATGTTCTTCCTCCTGAACGCTGGTCAGCAACACGGTAAAACCCACAGTGCAAACTGTAATCCAGAGAACTGTCCTACAACCATGAGCCATGATGCTTTAATGTGTCGGTATAAGACCTTGAATACCACCCCTGGAATGTGAAAAAGATGTTTATTATCACCAATGCTGGGCATTTTGGTCTTGTCAGTATAATTACGAAAGTTGCGTTTGATTTGGAGGATAAAAGTGGCTTTGAACATTTTTTATGCTTCTCATTTGTTAGTACAGTCGTGCCTGAAGTACATACGTTGGATCGAACTCGATTTTTTTTCAATGAATGTTATCATACTGAAACATGACTCTCATTAACCCACTCTGACAATGACCTACCTTTCAGCCAATCCGAATTTTCTTATGTGAAATTGTAAAGCGACATAAGAAACAGCTCTGGTAACACTTAATTCCAATTCCCTGTTTCATAAGAAAAAGGTATTTACAAAGGAATTTTAATTCTAAACTTTAATAACATTTTATTTCAATATGTCATGGCGAGATCGCATATTATCCCTGCCTGGCGAGGTCGTAAAATGATCCACAATGCATCTGACTCTGTGGTTACACCTGTTATGTGTTTTTTGCGCTTATTCAGCATATTTGTGTAACGATTGATATAATATCGAATCCGCAAACGTTTCTTACGTCAGAGCCCCGTTTTGAAATTTCCACCAGTTCAGGTTCCTTTGCTTTGCTGTACGACAGGGCATTCTATACGACGTGTTTGCAAGGATTAGAAGGAGCGTAGTGTTGCAATATGCACGTGCTTAGATGTATCCAATCATACTGATTAATATTTATGTATCCAGTTACATAAATTAGTCTTCAATTTCTGGACTGGTTATTGTGCTAAGTTGCGCAATAGTACTGAACCCAGTGAACAGGAAACGTGGCTGTTGTGTAATCAATCTTCTGATATATCTACTATAATCACCTGTAACTACTGTGAAAGGATTCTTTATTAGAATGGAACCGTGAAGATCCGGGTTAGAATTGGTCATCAGCAACCTGATTCGATTATTTTTTATGTAATTATACATAGAAATGTAAGTCTAAGAAATCTCTGTTGAAAGCAGAGAGGAATGTACTGAATCATGAGCATGAATACCTATCCAACAGAGATGATACAGTGCTTTGAGCGTATCATGCACCATCTACAGCCATACAACTGTTTAACTGAGAAATTTTCATACATGTCGCTGTTTTGCTGACATCGCAACTTAACACATGATTACTGCTCCGTGACTCGCATCATGTATCAAACGAAATTCAGTTGTTGTTAGTGAAACATTTAATTGCTATTGAAATGGAAGTGAACGTTTAGAAGTATAATATGAAAGTATACAATCGGTCCTGTCATAAATGTATTAACGAAACCAACGTTAAGCAGTGGTTATCAGTTTTTAGATTGGCAGCTAATTACAAACATTTTGAAAGTTGTCCCTGCCTTTATTCATATGGGTGTTACAGTAAAAGACCTTTGACATACCTGTAATTGTGTCTATATATATTTGAAGCCTTTAGTTCAAAGGATTTCATATCAAGTCAAATGTTTACAGGTCCACGACGTCCTGGAGGCTGTCTGCAGTGTGGGGTGATATGCTGATTAGAGTATTATTCATACCCACTTCCTCGTCATATGAATCAGTTTGAGAGTGTGACATGAGTAATTGAGTGAACGAAGTTTTATCGAGGTATCATCGACCAAATTGTAACCAAATTGATAATCTCATTTTGAATTTAAAAAGAGTTCCAGAGAGATATTAGATTCAGAATCTAGGAAATCTAGACTTGCTTCATTTAGGGCTTAAGGGTTGCAGGTATGGCTAGGCAGTAGGGGAAATATTGTGGTTCAGGGAGTGTGAGAGAGACTAGACGTATCCGTGAACTTGAACCAGTTCTCGGTCTGGTAGAACAAACAAACATGGATCTACTAGGTTAGAAGTCGATGGGTGATAGGTAATGGACGAGGAGGAACAGCTAGGTGGGTAGTTGTTGGTGACAAGGTGATGGTTGAGTGGGGTTGGGGGTGGGGGTGGGTGGGGTGGCCAGTGATGTGAGGCTTATGGTTGGTAGGTGACTTTGGTCGTGGATAGTGAGGGGCGGTAAAGGATGGGTGGTTGGTGATGTGCGCTTGATAAATGGGTTGTGATGGGTGATGGGTGGGTGGTAAGTAATGAATGGTAATGTGAGGTTGATGATGGGTGGTTGATGGGGTTTAGTGATGAGCGTTAAGTGACGGGTGTTGGATGAGTGGTAGGTGATGGGTGCTGGATAAGTGGTAGGTGAGAGCGATGGATGAGTGGGTGGTAGGTGGTGAACGTTTAATGAGTGGTAGGTTATGAGTGTTGGATGAGTGTTAGGTGGTGGTTGTTGGATGAGTGTTAGGTGATGGGTGTTGGATGATTGGTAGGTGATTGGCGTTGGGTTAGTGGTACTTAAGAAAAACAACAGCTCGATTCAATGTTGATTTGAAAAAGTGGTACGAAAAATTATCAAACATTGTAGTGTAGTAGGCAATGAAAAATACAGGCAGACTGATACACAGTTAGGAACTGCATCAAGCAATATTGCAGTTCAAGACCTCGAATAGAATGTGACTGTTCTCTGGGTGTGCTGATGTCTTACGGAAAAATATTTCCAGATATTGCCAAAATAATAACAAATATAAGAAATCTTATACTCAGTATCACCCCAGAGATCAGGGTTAGAACTGACCTTCAGCAGCGCATACTTGAGGGATAAGAGGGATAACCATACTAACGGGATTGGGTGATGAGGCACACTGACTTGGTAGACATATGTCATCGTGTCCCAGATGGATGCGCAGATCGATGCTCGTGCTGTTGATCACTGAATTGTCTGATCTAGACACGATGTTTTTCCAGATTCCCGCCATGTCGTTAGAATGTTGCTGAGCACGGCGTGAAAAAGACCTTATCTTTTTATACCCAGTGCCCCTTAAATTGCGAGACCTGTCTTCACAAACTACGCTGATAACGGAATATCATAAACGTTTCAGGTGCTAGTATATTTGTTATCTGAAAGAAACAGTTATTTATAACATTCAGAAAATGTCTTTGACCACAAGGTCTGAACCCCCTATTTTCCATACTGACTGCAGAAACCAGACCTTTTGATAGAGTCCTTTTCGTCCGTCCAGTCTTTCCTTCATCCTTACCATGTGTACGAAACGCCTGTTTATCTATCTATTCTATGCCGGAGTCCCAACGAGTGAGTACCAAAATGGTAGATCGATCGACTGTTCCCATGTTTTCCTCATGCCGCATCAAGTGTCTCGATTGTATCGTCAACCATTGCCGATTGAATGCCTTTGACTGAAGACACGTGTTGATAAATAAACGAACAACCACCTCACACACACATCCCCCCCCCACCCCACCCTGGCAGCAGGCTTTCCGGAAGTTGGGGCTATCTGCCCTTGACTTTCAATTGATTACTACCCGGAGATTATTCCACGTGAGTGGTCACATGTGCTCGAACATTCAGGAAATGACTATATATATATACACATACATACATACATATACATATACATACATACATACATACATACATACATACATACATACATACATACATACATACATACATACATACATACATACCTGGTCCGAACTCGATTATTTACAGACCGTCGCCTTACAGTTGGAATAGTGCTGGGTGCGGCGTTTTTCAACCAAACATACTCAGGTGTTGTTCACCTTGGGGAAACGTTCGAGCAGAGGTATGGTGCCAACAAACTTAGGGAAAAATGGGGAGCGAACCGGAATCCGAATCAGGATTGCGACTCTCTACAGCGATTGAAATTCAAACTGTCCTTGTGAAATTACAGAGCAGACGACTCAATAATGCTGTTGAAATGTTCAAACCGAATTGAATTATCTGTTTCGTGTTTTATCTATCCTCAGTGTTTTGAAATATTATCCATATATTATTCAGACAGGAATAATAATAGTATGTAATATCTGTCGTCATGTAATAACTGTCTTCAGGGATAATATACGTCTTCTATTCTCCCTGATAATAGTAATCGGATTGAATCTTAATCATTCTTACTGAGTTGTGACTACTTCGCCCACCGCACATGCGGATGCTTAATACTGAAGGATGTAATGACTACAACAAGGAAGGTTCGAGTCAACAGTCACACTGCTTGGGGCGAGTACACATGCGGTTTGCTGCACAGTGGTTTCCTACAATACTGATATCAGAGGTAATATATCCAATGTATTCATATACACTGAACAGCAAAAGAAATCAACTCTGACTTTTTGTCAAGTTTTTAAGTGGAAGACATAAACACGAACTCTAACTTTTAACAGATTTAATTTTTTCCGAAAAATTCGTTTCTTTTGCTGTTCAGTATATTTACGAAAATATGTAATGCTTTGTCAGACCAATGTCTTCGCTGTGTGATGATAAATATTCATTTTAATCACACCTTTAAATGATAAGTGATTTGTTGCAAGTAACGTTTAACATTACACATATTTTGTAACTATAGACATGCTCCATTTGCACTTTGTAAATAGTTGTTCAGAAACAGAACAGAATTTTAGTCTCGTAAATCATACAGAGTGATGAAAAGAACATACAGTCGTTTGTAATACATTATGTACTAGAATAGGACATGTAATGAGATATGTTGGTTGCACTTTTAAAAATTACTTAGGGGTGTTTTAGCAACAAGTGATAGTTTCAATAGGAGTGGGTTATAATCTGATTTCGTATGTGACATAAATTTGTCCGTATGTGGGCTATTACAGAAATGAGTGAGTAGTATCTCCTTAGGTTCACCATTAAGATGTGTACATGATAAAATAGCAGATACAAATAACATTACTTTTTACAAGTTGTACATGTTCTGTTTTCTCGATTAACATTAAGCCATCGTCCCGTTCCAAAGGGCAATCCATGATTAGAAGTTCTTAATTTTGTTAAGCAGATACGACAATATGATGGACGGTCTACAAGATAAGGTTCTGAAGAAAGTGAGGTTCATATAAATGATAACATTATCCTTTAGATGAATTTTGAGCATCGGCATACCATGATTGTTTGAACTGGTCAATAAATGAAATTTTGACACAGGATATGCTGATTTATTACATAAGATATATGCACAAGGGCGGATATCACTTCTTGCACATCACTTATATGTTGTTATCATTCAACTCTTATTGGACCCATTAACGTCCGGGTTAGAATATTGGCTTTCGGTAAGCCATGCATATGCTTGTCTTAAGAGTCGGCTAACGGGATCGGGTGGTCAGGTTCGCTAACTTGGTTCTGAAGAAAGTGAGGTTTAATATAAGTGGTAAATGAACTTTTGAACTCAGCATGAGTGGTCAAAACCGCAAACAAACTAGCAAGATGATACAGAGTTTATTTTAGATGGTTCTCAGAAATCATTTGAAGGTACAGTTGACACTTTGAATGAAAAAATAATTACACCATTTGGTAGAAGTGCTATTATAAAATCACTGCTGATTTCAAAATTGATTTATCTCTTTCTTAGAACAAATGTATATACTGATGATGTGTTTGATTTAATATTGTTGTTAGCTAAATTCTTCATACATAAACGTAAGGTATTAAAAACTACTCTTAGCTTTAAACACTTCAGACATTATATACAAGGTAGGGATTTTATTGAAAAGAACATATCCTTCAGTAACATGTGAACAAGATTTTAGAAAAAGTGGATGTTCTATCATACCTTTCCAAATTTGACATGCTGAATTCTTTCTTCTTGCTCCCTAATGGAAAAGAATATAGATGGATTAACTTTAACAAACTTGTATATCCTTCAGTAACATGTGAACAAGATTTTAGAAAAAGTGGATGTTATATCATACTTTTCCACATTTGACTTGCTGAATTCTTTCTTTTTGCTCTCTAATGGAAAAGAATATAGATGGATTAACTTAAACAAACTTACTGTATATTTTTTAAGCTTGTAAGTGTGATTGGTGAGTGAATGTGTTGTGGTGACTGTTGTTGTTTGTGTGCTTTGTTTAAAGGTCACATGCAACGTAAAGCACAACTTTGCAGATTCTGGTACTTTTAGGTATGCACTTACCGAAACAAATCATAAAAAATGCCAATTCAACATATAAAGTTAAAAAAACGCGATGAAAAAAAGCCCGCGAAATCGGAGTTCAAACGTTTCACTAAATTCCCCCCAGCGCTGGGGGGAAAACTGGTTTCAACGGCTGTGCTGCGCTGCGTCCATAACTCATGCGCAGTGAATAGGTTCGCGGAGCTTGAAACAGTATGCATGCCCAGCGTCTGAGGTCGTGAGCAGTAGTCTAATCTTGGTTGTGTACACGTAAAACAACTGGTTGATTGTGGTAAGCAGTCTCTGTCACAGAGAAAGCTCAGTGTCTGGTGTATTCACACCTATATGTCTGTCTGCCTGTCTGCTAAAGACAACATGCAATACACAGCTTCAATTGCAATCATTGACCACGTGCAATTTGAACTTAACACCTATCAGACTGATTTATGACTCGTGCACCCGAGTCCCGTGTCTGCCACATTATGTAATTAGGCACGTGTGATACACATGACATGTTTTTATCTCTGGGTTGCTAACAAACTACATTCATTTTTTTCGGATGACTGGATCTGACGGAAACTGGTGCAAACTCTTGTCAGTTTCAAGTCTTACTTTGTGCTTGGACGAATGACAGATTGCAGCCACGCAGTAGTTTACCATCTCTACTGACATGATTTTTGATTGGATCGAGCGCAAATTCAGAGAACATGTATTTTCCAAATCCAACATCTCTATATACATTCTTCATGGATAACGACTTCTTTTATTGTATATGATTTTGTTTGACAACAGTATATGAATCCATACTGAAACGATGCATCAAGTACACAAAAAGTACTTGTTATCCATAAAGAATCTTACTTTCTTGTCACTCGCCATACTTCTAAAATGCCCATCAAACAGATCATCTTTCTGTACACACAATGAACCCTTAGCATATCAGCAAATGAAAGAGCCAATGGGAAGCCATCGTTACACTTGAGTGCATATCCACCCGCTATGACTGGGTTCGGTCTCCCGAGGGCTTCGTTTCAGGGGAAGTAAGCCTAAGCACAAAATATTGCGCTTTTGAATCGCGATTGATTTTTTGGTTGCATGTGACCTTCAAGAAAAATCCTGTTTTTTCCTGTTACCAATGAAATTTTCTTGCAAAGGTACCCAGAATCCAATAGCTCTATTTTCTGTAACAAGGAAAGCAGGAAATAAATATTGTTAATTATAAAAAGGAATAAAAAATCAACTCAACTCTTATTGCGAATATGTTCTTTCCTTTACAGACAAAATGGATACCCTGATAATGTGGGTCTTCCTACCATTCCTAGTACTTCAGTCTGCCCGTGTTCGTGAGCACACCGAGAACTTTGACCAGTCTTCGGAGCACCCAGAAGCATGTCCCCCGTGTTACTGCGAGGCCGGCACTGCGACATGTAAAGACTTAGGTCTTACATATATACCCACATTTCCAAATGGTACACGAAATGTTACCTTTACTCGGAATAGTTTAAGATCCGTTACTGAGAAAACGTTTTCAAATTTAAGCCATTTGAACTTGTTATACCTGGATCTGTCTGACAACGACATTCGAAATATATCCCCTGAAGCGTTTTCAACTCTACCCCGTCTCCAAAATCTATGCTTGAGAAACAACACAATTCCCATAACAATTTTGTCAGAAAGTTTCCTTGGCCTCAGTAATGTCCTCAGCCTCAACCTCAGGCGTATGCTTTTGAGGAGTATATCAAATACATTCTTCAAACATCTGCCCAGCTTGTCCCTACAATACTTGGACATAAGCCACAATGGCCTTAAACAATTCAATTTTGACAGTGTTGCGAAGTTTCCTGATCTCAAAATTCTTCGTGTTGGACATAATCCCATAAAGAAATTGCAATGGAAATATTCTAACGTCCTTGAAGAGGTGTCATTGGACGATTGTGATATGCCAGGAATTCCCACATTTTGCTCTGGAAATGGATCATTCTTTCCAAAACTGAAAAAAATATTTTTCAGTCACAACCTTCTCTCCATGTTGGATTCTACGGTCTTCACCTGTCTCGATACACTGGAGGTGATGTTTCTGAACAGTAATCCCATCCGTGTTATTGCTTCAGGAACCTTTGCTAATTTACCAAATTTACAAGAAGTAGGCATGCATCACTTGGAACAGTTGAAACATTTGCACGCCTACGCATTTAACAACACCAACCTAGGTATAATAAATCTTCGAGGCAGTCGCCTTGGAGTGAACGAAACTGACCCAAACGCATTTGCAGGATGCTACGCTCTACACACTCTCGACTTAAGTTACAATGAATTCGACTTCATGGAAGATTGCAAATTTACCCAGCTTTTTAGAGACTTGAATTCACTGAGGAATTTAACTCTTACATCTACTGAACTTACTGAAGTACCCAGTGTGATTTCAAAAATCATGTTCAGACTTGAGAACCTTTACATGAACAAAAACAAACTTCAGAGTCTACCAGATAATATGTTACAGAACCTGACAAAGCTTATACGTCTTGATGTTTCCTTTAACTTTATCAGCATGATTCAAGAGGATGCATTTCCTGAAGAAAGCCGAAATACCCTTAAGTATATTGGACTTGAACATAATTCTTTTACCTGTTCATGTGACATGAAATGGTTTATTCTGTGGATTCAGAGAGATCATCACAAATTTACCGGATACCCGTCTTCTTATGCTTGTGCATACCCATCAGAGTTCAGAAGTCTCCTATTATCGGATGTGTCATTCTCGGAACAGTATTGTCTGTTCCAGAAGACAGTATATGTACTGCTGCTGGGGTTCATCACTCTGGGTGTGGTGCTTGTGGCTGTGGTGTCCATTATTTACAAATGTCGCTGGAGATTGCGCTACTTTCTGTACCTTATCAGGCACCTTGAACTCCATAAGCCAAGAGATGGCCAGGATTGCACCTATGATGGATTCGTAGTGTACTCCCCCAGTGACACAACGTGGCTCACAGAACACTTGATTCCTTGCATGGAGGAAAGAAATGGCCTGAAACTATGTATACATGAGAGGGACTTCGATGTTGGAGGTGCGATAGTTGACAACATTGTGGAAAGCATTGAGGCCAGTAAGAAGATCCTCATTGTACTGTCTGCCAACTCACTCCAAAGCGAATGGTGTCTGTTTGAGATCAACTTTGCACAAAGACGAGCAGTTGGGGGAACTCATACTTTCGTTGTGGTTCTCTTGGGCAACATCCCTGGAAGGCTCATCTCTTCCTCCTTGCGGGCCATGCTTGAAGAACATCCATGTTTAATATGGCCAGCAGAGCAGGGAGATGAAAGTGCTCGAGATATGTTCTGGGAGCAAGTAATGGGATACTTTCGTCATTAGATTTAGATATGCCTTTAATTTGCCTGGTAATGAAGTGCAACCTCTACTTTGCATGATATCTCAAAAACACGTTTTGCATCTAGTCTAGAAATTTGCATGGACTGTGTTGGCATCTCACCCAAGTCCGATATGCAATACATTCTTTTCACTTTCTGTAAGAGAGGTTGTCTGTGTCTCTGTTATGACCCCGAACGCTGTGACACATTCTGAGAGGCAGTTATGTGTGCAGCCGCCGAAATCTTTGTGATATTTCATACAGAAGAAATGAAAATACTTTGAAATCTTTTACATCTATGATTATCCATGTACATACTCAGATAGGTGGGACAAAACAAATCTGTCTGAGATGAAATACGTTGTCATGAAGACCCTACGAGGTGGGGGAAGTCTGTAGATTCGTGATGCGTGTCTGACAGTTTAATGGGGGCGCATTTGTAAGTTTGTTCGAATTTGTGTAATTCTCTTGTTCCAACGCATGACGTTATAGAGAGACTTTCAGCTGTTTCAATAGTGCCTGGATTCTATATTCTGTAATGATGAGTGAGTTTAGTTTCAGGCCGCAATATTCCAGCAATATCATGATGGGTGACACCAGATATGGGCTTCACATTTTCACATACGGGTCGTCGGTAAGATGAGCGAAGCTTTAACTACTAAGCTACCCCACTGCACCTTTCTTGTAAGAATTATGTGTAGCGTATATAACCGTGCCAGTTACATTGTGGTTACTCATTCGGATGAGTATTCTTTTAACGCTGATGGGCCCGTTAAGGTCCGGGTTAAAATAGGCCTTCAGCAACCCATACTTGCCATAAAAGGCGACTATGCTTGTCGTAAGAGGCGACTAACGGGATCGAGTGGTCAGACTCGCTGTCTTGGTTGACACATGTCGTCGGTTCCCGATTGCGCAGATCGATGCTCATGATGTTGATCACTCGATTATCTGGCCCAGACCCGATTATTTTCAGACCACCGCCATATAGCTGTAACATTGCTGAGTACGGGGTAAAACTAAACTCACTCACTTTATTGCTGATGAGTTGTTAAAGCAAGTTTATGTTCCGATCGGCTAGAAAATATCTATCCATGAAGATCCAGGTTAGAATTGGTCTTCAGTAACCCATGCTTGTCGAACGATCTGGTGGTCAGACGAGCTGACGTACTTGACACATGTCATTGTATCCCAATTGGTCGATGCTCATGCTATCGATCACTGGATTGTCTAGTCCAACACACACGTACCTATTCACAGACCGATAACCGATAGGAGGAAAATGGCTGAGAGCGACGTTCAACAGCACAGAAAGAAAGAAAGAAAATATTTCATTCATTCTGTATTTTTTGGTTGAGTTACGCGATCATTCCCTGATCTAAAATATCAACCACTACAGTCTGTCTGACTGGAAAGTAGCCAATGAACTGCTAAATATATCAGTTTAGAAAGGTAGTTAATAAATATCACGAGGCAAGATGTTCATGAAGGATCTATACCCAAACATGAGTTTTATTCTGAGTATAAAACTGAACCCGTTTCATTATGTATTTAAGAAATCCTCTGGCGTACTCCTGCTTTCTGTCTCACCTTCTCACTTACCGTGTTTATTTAAAATATTTTAGATATTTTGACGATGGTTTCATCTAATGGACTCATGAAACTGAAATCTTGCATTTATTTTGTATGTCAATCACCAAATTTCGATTTCTTGTCGATGACTTTATATCACCCTGTCCTATTTAACATAAAAATAACCGGGACTGGGGTAGAGTAGAGGTTGAAAGCGTTCTCTCGTCACACCGAGGCCCAGGCTCGATTTCCCACAATGTATGAAGCCATTTCAAGTGTGATATTTGCTAGAACATTAGAAAAGCTCCTTAAAACCATAGTCACAAAACAACCGTTGGTATTATTATTTCAGTATCTTAAAACTGCATCTGCAGTCTGTATGAATATATGTATTTTCAAGCACATGTACACTAGCAATATTTACGTCCGTTTCCAATGGTGTATAATGTAATATTGTTCTTGTATGTTTTTATTTCTGTTTATTGTGAAATAAAATACCTCTCCTCTTGCTTTTATGTGTTTCACAGCCCATCATACGTTTTTTTATTCCACTCTGTTATCCATACTTAACAACATGCATTGCATTACAGAGCCAAGACCCGTCAAGATCAGGGTTAGAATTGGTCTTCGGCAACCCATGCGTGTCGTAAGAGGCGACTAAGGGGTTCGGGTGGTCAGGGTCCAGTTATCGTATCGATGACATAGATCGATGTTCATACTGTTGATCACTGGATTGTCTGACCAAGACTTGATCAGTTTCAAACCACTGCCATACGGCTGTAATATTTGCTGAGTGTTTCATTAAACAACAAACAATTAATATAATGCATTCAATACGAATATTTACCCGTGAAAACACTGTTACAGTCAATTGTGAAATATTCTCCATTTCTATGGACGATTTTGATCGCTGCTGTAATCAGTTTCTGACAATATAATATATTTAGTTATGATTAAAACACTTTATCTTGGGAGAAAACTGCATAAAACTTGTGCATGGGCGGTTCCAGCCTTTTAACAGGAAACGAAACTGTTGTGTTATCAATGTTTTGACTTGTGTGCTGTTGCTAGGATTATATGCTGGAATGATACAATGTACGTATTCTGACGACTGTTGTGTTATCAATGTTTTGACTTGCGTACTGTTGCTAGGATTATATGCTGGAATGATACAATGTACGTATTCTGACGACTGTTGTGTTATCAATGTTTTGACTTGTGTGCTGTTGCTAGGATTATATGCTGGAATGATACAATGCACGTATTCTGACTACTGTTGTGTTATCAATGTTTTGACTTGTGTGCTGTTACTGGAATTATTTGTTGGAATGATACAATGCACGTATTCTGTAAATAACAGTGGCGTAAAACCCAACACATTCACTCTAACACACCAGTGACCATAACGGTAAACAGGGGGAATTGGACCAGACAATCTACTGATTCGAACAACTGGGATACGATGGCAGGAATCCTTATCAGATAAGCATGTATCTGTTGTATATAAAGGAAAGGTATTACAAATCCATTATGAAGAATGACGGTTGTTCCGAGATGGAATTGACGTTGTTCATTGTACGCCAGAGTGCCAGCACTCGCACTCCTAGACGTAGCAGCCCTTCACGGACCAAGCGAGAGTGTAACTTGAGCTTACATCACGACGGATAATGTGGAGCGACCATCGTAACAGTTAACTGGTAGTACTAATAGCCAAACCCCAGTTACAGTAGTATCAACCAAGTCAGCTTGACCTCCCGGTCCCGTTAGTCGTTTCTTACGACAAGCATGAGTTCCTGAAGACCAATTCTAACCCTGGATCTTCACGGGTACACAAGATGTTAACAGCTCAGTATTCTTTCAGCCGACAACCACATGGCCCGGACGTCGTGTTTTGTTGCATAAAGTGTATAAACAGACAATCACCCACTTGACCAGAGACGATTGTTCTCGCAGCTGACTCAGTCATTGTTAAAGGGATCCTGTTGTGATAAGGAAGCAGGACACATTTGAGTTTCATAGAAACAGGAAATATTACCAGCGCACTAGCGCGGACTAATTTCAGTCATCAGTTGTTATTTATTTTCGGGATATTTCACATTTTGCCTGCTTTCATATACATAAGGTTGAAAAGCTCTCAGAAGCGGGTAGCGGTTTATTTAATAAAATATCAGTACTGACAGGAAATACTTATGTCTACACGCTAAACTGTTAAATGCATTTGTTCTCGCAAGTCAAAAGATTTTTGGTTGCTGCTTAACACCGCGTGTTGCATACAGGCTCAAACAGACGAAAAATGACGTCATCAAACACTCGCCTGACCTCATTTTCACACTGGCCTTGGAGAACACCAAGGTGGTGACTCATATGGCTGCCACCTATGCGGGAAACGGCTCTTGGGTGACTCATGAGGACTGAGGGGTCGATGACCGTGCACCCCATGGGAATTGGATGACCCTGTGGGAGTCTCTGAACATGACACCATCACATCACGCCATTATTTTGGACCAATCAGCGTAGAATTCAATTTTCACTGGTTTGATCCGGTTGGAGAGTGGGAATATATAAATCCCTCTGACAATGACTTGAGGTTATCACTAACTACAAGTCTTTTTTCTCACACAAGGTTTACATTTTCCATACTCATTAACCTTGGTGTCGCTTGTGGAGAAAATCTGTTATCTCAAAGCACACGCTCTTGAGGCATGGTGCAGTCTCCTCCACATTGCCTGTCACCGCTGCAAATGTCAGAACAAATAGCTTCTACGGTTCCAACACAGCAAACCTTTATTCTGTTCATAATTCTGTGTACACTGTGTCCCTGTTGTTGCCGGTTGAAAAACCGTATGGCAACGCTGAATTCTGCCTGACACTGTCACTTGCGCCAGCCTCCCCAAACTGCATAGCACCGCATGCCTCTGCCCCCAGTTCTCTTCCCTTTTACAGTCATGTGACTTACCACAGATCACATGATCCCAATGTAACTATAAATAGACCATTTGACCGCAACATTCCGGCCCCATAATTGTTACAATTAACAATTACAATAACATACTCTGCATCAAAACATGTGGAACATATTCAGTTGTAAAATAAACTGATACCTTCAAACTGAACATAGCTTATAACTGCATTAATAGCTCTGAGAATTTGAATTGCTTCAATACACACTCATACACACAGTGTGACTGCATAATAAACCTAAAATACCCATTGGTTAAATTATCAAAAACGTACATTCCTCTGCACATCTGTACAGCCCAACTGTAGAACTGAAAACTGATACTGTCAACAGTCACTTTCAAGCAGTAAACACAGCTTTGTAATTGGTCTGTTCAAGACACCTGACTTCGTTCTGACTTCAACACTGCGCACAAATTTTGGACTTGTCTCCATCGACAACGTGGGTAGGCATCACTCTCAGAAAATATACCAGGAGGCAGGTTTGGCTTGCCTTTTAACAACAGCAGGTGGTTCGGTGTCAAGGCATCTAAATCACTTGGATCATCTGAAACTCTTGAAATTGGCCGACTGTTAACTATGGCTTCTACTTCACACACTACTGTGTGTAATCCCTCATCATCTACAGGCTGATTCTTGAGAACTGAAAAAAGTATCTTCCGGACACTACGTATCTGTCGTTCCCAAACACCACCATGGTGTGATTCACTAGGGGGACTGAATATCCATTCCACATTTCTCTGTATCATACTTTTTTAATGGTAGATTGATTCCATTGCCTCCCGAAGTTCTCTCTCTGTGCCTTTCAGATTGGTACCATTATCTGACCTGATTTATCGAATCTGACCCCTTCTCGCCACAAATCTTCTCAAGGCGTTTACACATGAACTGGTATCAAGTGAGTGCGCAACCTCAATATGGACTGAAATTGTCGGACAGCACCAAGACAGTGTTTCTGCTATTTTCAAGACTCTTCACAATATTGTCAACAATGTAACACCCAGGGGTAAAATCTCTCTCATGTATACATAACTTTAAATTGACATCAGTTTCAATTTTCGGTAGCAGGTTATTTCGTATCCACCCAGAATCATCGTCACAATACAGAACAAATGCGTCAAAAATGAAAGCTTCCTCTCTCTCAGCGTTTCGCTGCCTCTCTCTAAATCTCAGCATGTAAACGCAATATCGGATGTGCCAACGCCATCTGTATGTAAGGGAGATAATCACTCAAAACACAATTGCTCCGGTGGACAGGCCAAAAATAATAGGAAACATGTAAGGTGACATTTGGCAGGTCTGTTCAGAGATGTTGGCGTCAGTGAGAGGTTTTGATAGAAGTTCTGTAGGATACCCACAGACATATTTATCGGGGGAGTAATCAAATATATTTTTATCTGATTTCATCCACGTTATGAACCAAAGATTCGCGCAAGTGCAGACATAGTTGTTATATGCTAGGTTGACATCTTTAAGTTGGTTTCTCAGATTTAGCGGGAAAATTGCTTCATGTATAACTACGATAGCATTCTCTGATAGACTTATGTGCTGGAGTTTCTTCAAGTTGTTGAATAATCCCTGTTTTAACCGCATTATTCTGTTTCCGTGAAGATCGATTGTTCGTAGTTCTACTAACGTCTACAGGACCTCGGGAAAGAATGATAATTGGCACCGTGACATTTTTATCACTTGTAAAGTGTGTAAATCACCAAGAAGTGGCCGTAAATAGGTGTCATTAAAATACAACATGGCATTGTATGACAAAGAGAGGGTTGTGAGTCCTGTACACCCTTTAAAAGCATTGGGGTTAACGATGACATTAAAATATCCATACTGAGCGATACTTGCAAGATAAACAGTTGTTATAGCACTATTGTTGAACGCATATGGCTCTATTCCGACTGTCTCTGCATATCCTTTATCTTTAAAAACGCCACTAAGGCTTAATATATTTAGTTGAGGTAGTGACGAAAATGTACCCGAGTTTATCGTCATTAATCTATTTCCATCAAAACTGAAATACTTCACGTTAATGAGACACACTAAACATTGTCTAGACAGATGTCCTATTTTATTGTCCCTAAGATCTATATCTACCACACTAGAATGGCCACTTCCAGAACAAAATCGGGGAAACATCGACAAGCGGTTCCTCTGGAGAAAAAGGTGTGTAATTCGTTTGGGTACAACGTCTCTCATTTTATATATATCATTGTCTTTGGCTGATAATGTCTGGAGAACCTTTAGATCACGAAAAACTGTAAAATCCAATGTTTTCATGTTATTTCCTTCAATGAAGAGATCTGTGATATTTAATCGAGTGAGTCCTTTGATAAACTCTCTTGTGATATGTACGCCCATCTTATTATATGATAGGCTAAGGTGTCTGAGATTCTTTTGCCGGCTGTAGAAGGTTTGTTTTAGAGTTACTTCAGACACATCATTATAGTCAAGAAGAAGAACTTCAAGCATTGTAAGATCCTGAAAAGCATCGCTGGAGATCATTTTAATACTGTTGTTGGTAAGTATTAGAACTCTTATGTACGTCATGTGGCAAAAAGTTATTCTTGATATGCTTTCTAAATAGTTTAGCAGCTGAGTTGAGGGGTTCAGGTCACGAATCGTTGTAAGGTTTCATCCATTACCTACACATATGACGCATTTCGATGTGCGGTTACACATGTTATTGAAATAGGGTGTAGACTGCTCTCCGCACTTTACTCGGTTGAGGTTCCTAGTCACTGTTCCCTGCGGTGTCCCACACATGGTAAGTACTAAAATCAGAGGGAGTATGTGCATCATTTTCATCCAGTCCAAATATTTCCAAAATCTCAATCTGCAGAAATAAACGAAAGAAGATCATATTTACATGTTTTTAAGTGTACCAAAACTATCGTCATTGACGACCTAGGCTGTGTTACATTAGGTTATAACAGGTCATAACAGGTTATGTTACATCACGGATGTTTTTGTGAATACGTCAACGCCAGTTCTCGACTATGTACCAATTCCACTAGGCTTAAAATCCATCCATTTCCAACATGAACTGGCGTGGGAAAGACCTTGAAACACTTAGCAGCACAACTGGGGCGAACCAGAATACCAGGTTCCAGGTATAACCAAGGGAGAGAACTCTGTACAGCGAGATTGAATCACTCGTAAGTGCTATATCAATAGAATGAAATATTGTTACTCAAAAGGGGAATGTAGTCGTTTCTATGCATACGTGAGATACATGAAAAAAAGAAACACTGACCTTTCAGTTCTCGTACTATCTGAATAATATCCAGTCAGGATCCAATTTCTGAATTACAAATTATTACACAAAGTAGTTGGTCTGTTCATGCTGGTGTTTCAGTTTAACCTCAGGCACATTTAACATTGAGATATCTCATTATCAGCACTTATGCAGGGGAACTCGAAAACCAGGAAAATGTCTTGTCTGAATAAACACACGTCAGCATAACATGAGATACATGAATACATGACTGTCATAAAATGCGCCTGGAGAAGTATCATGACCCGAAAATACTACGTTTTATATGAACGCAACATGGATGGTACATATAGGATGAATATATATCACTACTATTAAGATTTACTAACGGTAATGAGTTTTGAGACGAGTGAGATTAGTTTTACGCAGCACTCAGCAATATTCTAGCTATATGGCGGCGGTCTGTAAATAATTGTGTCTGGACCAGACAATCCAGTGATCGACAGCAGGTGGATCGATCTACACATGTATGATATGTAGGATAAATTGACATGTGTCAACCAAATCAGCAAGCCTTACCATCCTTTCGACAAGCATGTGTTATTAACGATCAGTGCCAGTCTTGATCTTCACTAGGCCGTTTCGAGGTGAGAAACAATCACATATATTGTATTGCAGTACTGTATCCCTGAGAGAATTACAACTGAATCCGCATTTAGATTTGCACTCTGACTGAAGCTTGATAACCGTAGACTCGTGACAGGGAACGGTTAAACTTATGGAATAGAGACACAAAGTCGGGAATACGAGAAAAGTAAATCGGAAGATGTGCGCTTGGCAAAGCTTTCGCGAGGCAAGGACACAAGAGAGAGAGAGAGAGAGAGAGAGAGAGAGAGAGAGAGACAGAGAGAGAGAGAGAGAGAGAGAGAGAGAGAGAGAGAGAGAGAGAGATGGACTGAGCAGAATAAACCCACGTGGATATATATGAGCCAGTATATGAATGTATGAATGTAATGCGGTCAGTTATGAGTAGCGGTCGTCCCAACCCTCACTCCTTGACTTAGCATCCTTGGACGGACCTAATGAGCGGGGATCCTGAGCTACTATGTCCCCTGACATGGAACGGCCATACTTTGTAGGTAACTGACGTAGGATTTACTAACGCCCAATCACCATAAGCCTGTGTGAAGACCAGCTAAGGCGACAGGCGGCTGGCACCGGAGTTCTCATGTGCGCTGCCTCTATGCAGGCCTTCAAGACGGAAGAGGCTTCAGCCAAAGCACAATCGTGACCCCCTACCAGCCCCCTTGATACCCACCCACATCCACCCGATCGTGCCGATATTAGCAACACGATTCCAACGTCAGCTCCAAGGTGAACCCATACTCTATCAGTCACACTCGCTGTGCAGGGCCTCAACTCCATTTATCTAGCTAAAGTCAAAATACGCAAACTCTACAATAAATGCATCACAAACTGCAGGGGACAATATATGCAAGAAATATTTTGTGTGTCTGATATTGATAGAAGTCTGCTAAAATCAAACATATATTAAAGTTCATAACGAAGGAATTTGAAACTACAACCGTCTGCATGCCCATCATACATACTTGTTTGTTGTTGTGTATATAAATTTCTTCCAATGCTGTAGTTAAAGCAGGGATCCTCAAATTCAGACAGCACACAACACTTAGTCCATGCCCTGATTGTTTACTTTCTCTGTAGGGAATATTTTATTATGTAACACTTATCCTTCTAAACATTGTCGCATCCAGAAAACATGTCTGTCTTATTCTTCCTTTGGACAAAGTAATATATGTAGTCGTCTGGAAGAGTGCATACAGTGATGTCATGTTTCGCGACTCAATGTTCTCAAGCAGCACCACCAACAGGTAACCCTCGTCCTTCTCCAGACCCCGTTTCTGGATCAGAGCCAGCTCACACTGACAACATGGACTCAGAATGAAAGAACTAGACAGCACCATGATGGCCTTCCTGCTGCTTTCCAAACTGGTTACAATGTTGTCAACTATGTATTCTCCAGGAATAAAGTCTCTTTCGTGGATACTTAGCTTAAAATTGGCTTCGTCTCCCATCCTTGGTATGATAATATTTTTTATCCAGGGTGAATCATCTTCACAGTACAACACAAAAGCGCCATAGGTGTATACCGTTGCATCCATTTGTTTCCTTCTTTGTATCTCAACATGTGGATACAATAGCGAATGCGCCAACGTAATCTATAGGCAATGGAGAGAACTACTATCAACACTATTGAAACTATGGACAGACCGTAGATTATGGGAAACACATAAGGAGAGATTCGACAAGCCTCTTCAGAGATGTTGGCATCAGTGAGAAGTGTTGATTTGAGGTTCAGTGGGTATCCTCATTGATAGAACTCAGGAATGTCAATGAATTTACTCGTCCCTTCCTTCACCCACATGATGAGCCAAAGATTAGCCCACGTACAGACAAAATTATTGAAAGCCATGTTCACTGTAGACAGTTGCTCTCTTATTGATGTTGGAAATGGAGCTTCTCTAACCACCTCAATGGAATTGTGAGAGAGATTCAGAATTTGCAAGTTAGTGAAAACTTCCGGAGGGACAGACATAATTTTGTTTCCATGAAGATCAATATGTGTAAGTTGCTGGTGGTTAGATATTACCCTGGGAAAATATAACTGACACCTTGCCATTCGTAGCACCTCTAATTTGTCAAGTCCAGAAAGGTGGTTCTGAAGATAGATGTTGTTTAAATAGATCATAGCGTTGTAGGACAGGTCCAAATAGGCATCCTCTCAGTGCCTTCGGGTTGACAAGGTGATCCAAATATCCAAATTTAGCAATGCCTGAAAGAGTAAGCCTTTCCAGTGTACTATTACTGAATGTATATTCCTCCTGTACCTCATCGATTGAGTAACTTCTGAAAGCATTACCAACAGAAATCTGTCGAATATTTGACATTGACGAAAAAGTATTTGAGTAAATTTTCCACAAAAGTTGTCTGTAAAAGTTACGTGTTCTAAATCTGTAAGACATTTCAAACTAGTATTTGACACACGTGCAATGACATTTTCACTTATATCTAAAGTTCGTATTTGGGAATAATTGATGTTACTACAAAATCTGGGAATGTCGTTGTAAGGCACACTTAAAAAACGTAGTGACTTCAGACGACATATCACAGAAAAATTAAAATGCGTGATATGATTGTGTTCAATTTTAAGAGTATTCAGTTTGAGTCGTCAAAGTCCATGCACAAAGTCCTCTGTACGATTTCGAAAATATTTGTTATTTGACGCATCAATAGAGCGAACTGTGTCTTGAAGACTGTTGAATGATTTCTGAAGAACCAGAACGTGTACATTGTTGTACCTAAGATCCAGGACCTCCATCCGTGACATATGTTGAAATGCATCACCAGAAGGGTATGTGATGCTGTTGTTCCGAAGAATTAGGATTTTTAACTGTGTCATATTTCGAAATGATTTTCTTGTTACCACTCCTAGGAAGTTCGATGAAAAGTCCAATTTTGTTACTGAAGTTTGTATGTCCGGAATTCGTGTTAGTTCTCCTCCCCTGTTTCTGCAACTGACACAGTTTGGAGAACATTTGTACAACTTTTCGAAACACTCTATAAGGACCTGTCCACATGATACATGTTCTTCCTCTTGAAAGTATACAATCGTTCCTGTCATGAATGTAGTAACGAAACCAACGTTAAACAGTGGTTATCAGCTTTTAGATTGGCAGCTGGAGGCTGTCTGCAGTGTGGGGTGATATGCTGATTAGAGTATTATTCATACCCACTTCCTCGTCATATGAATCAGTTTGAGAGTGTGACATGAGTAACTGAGTGAACGAAGTTTTATCGAGGTATCATCGACCAAATTGTAACCAAATTGATAATCTTATTTTGAATTTAAAAAGAGTTCCAGAGAGATATTCTAGGAAATATAGACTTGATTAATTTAGGGCTTTAGGATTGCAGGTAGGGCAAGGCAGTAGGGGAAATATAGTGGTTCAGGGAATGTGAGAGAGACTAGACGTATCCGTGAACTTGAACCAGTTCTCGGCCTGGTAGAGCAAACAAACATGGATCTACTAGGTTAGAAGTCGTAGATGATGACGATGGGTGATATGTAATGGACGACGAGGAACAGCTAGGTGGGTAGTTGTTGGTGACAAGGTGATGGTTGAGTAGGGGGTGGGTGGCCAGTGATGTGCGGCTGATGGTTGCTAGGTGATGTTGTAGTTGCCTGGTGGGTGGATGAGTTGTTGATGATGGGTGGTAGATACGTGTTAGGTGATGGACTTGATATTGGAAATGAGGGCCTGGTTATAGTTGGTAGGTGATGGGACAGCATAGCGAATGGTGACATTGGTCGTGGATGGTGAGGGGCGGTAAAGGATGGTTGGGTGGTGATGTGCGCTTGATAAATGGGTTGTGGTGGGTGATGGGTGGGTGGTAGGTAATGAATGGTAATGTGAAGTTGATGGGAGGTTGATGGTGGATGGTTGATGGGGTTAAGTGATGAGCGTTAAGTGGCGGATGTTGGATGAGTGGTAGGTGCTGGGTGCTGGATAAGTGGTAGATGAGAGCGATGGATGAGTGGGTGGTAGGTGATGAACGTTTGATGAGTGGTAGGTTATGAGTGTTGGATGAGTGGTTGATGGTGGATGGTTGATGGGGTTAAGTGATGAGCGTTAAGTGACAGGTGTTGGGTGAGTGGTAGGTGATGGGTGCTGGATAAGTGGTAGATGAGAGCGATGGATGAGTGGGTGGTAGGTGATGAACGTTTGATGAGTGGTAGGTTATGAGTGTTGGATGATTGGTAGGTGATGGGTGTTGGATGAGTGGTAGGTGATGGGCGTTGGATGAGTGGTAGGTGATGGGCGTTGGATGATTGGTAGGTGATGGGTGTTGGATGAGTGATAGGTGATGGTTGTTGGATGAGTGGTATGTGATTAGCGTTGGATTAGTAGTAGGTGATGGTTGTTGGATGAATGGTAGGGGATGGGCGTTGGATGAGTGGTAGGTGATGGGCGTTGGATGAGTGGTAGGTGATGGGCGTTTGATGAGTGATAGGTGATGGTTGTTGGATGATTGGTAGGTGATGGGTGTTGGATGAGTGGTAGGTGATGGGCGTTGGATGAGTGGTAGGTGATGGGCGTTGGATGATTGGTAGGTGATGGGTGTTGGATGAGTGATAGGTGATGGTTGTTGGATGAGTGGTATGTGATTAGCGTTGGATTAGTAGTAGGTGATGGTTGTTGGATGAATGGTAGGGGATGGGCGTTGGATGAGTGGTAGGTGATGGGCGTTTGATGAGTGATAGGTGATGGTTGTTGGATGAATGGTATGTGATTAGCTTTGGGTGAGTGGTAGGTGATGGGCGTTGGATGAGTGGTAGGTGATGGGTGTAGGTGATGGGCGTTGGATGAGTGGTAGGTGATGGGCGTTTGATGAGTGGTAGGTGATGGTGGATAAATGAATTGTGATGATGGTAGGTGTTGGGTGTGAGAGGTGGACATATCAGTGCAGGTGTTCTTATGGATGTAGCTGGAGTCAGTTGCGGATGGAATCCGACGGTGTTAACTGACCTGTACGATTCTTCTCAATCAACAAAATGAAAAGAAACTAAATGAGAACACGCATTATTTAATTACTTAAGAAAAACAACCGCTCAAATCAATGTTAATTTGAAAAAGTGGTACGTATAAATTATCAAACATTGTAGTGTTGTGTGTATAGTGTAGGCAATGGCAAATACAGGCAGACTGATACACGGTTAGGAACTGCATCAAGCAATATTGCAGTTCAAGACCTCGAATAGAATGTGACTGTTCTCTGTGGGTGTGCTGATGTCTTACGGAAAAATATTTCCAGATATTGCCAAAATAATAACAAATATAAGAAATCTTATACTCAGTATCACCCCTGGAGATCAGGGTTAGAACTGACCTTCAGCAGCGCATACATGAGGGATAAGAGGGATAACCATACTAACGGGATTGGGTGATGAGGCTCACTGACTTGGTAGACATATGTCATCGTGTCCCAGATGGATGCGCAGATCGATGCTCGTGCTGTTGATCACTGAATTGTCTGATCTAGACACGATGTTTTTCCAGATTCCCGCCATGTCGTTAGAATGTTGCTGAGCACGGCGTGAAAAAGACCCTTTCTTTTTATACCCAGTGCCCCTTAAATTGCGAGACCTGTCTTCACAAACTACGCTGATAACGAAATATCATAAAAGTTTCAGGTGCTAGTATATTTGTTATCTGAAAGAAACAGTTATTCATAACATTCAGAAAATGTCTTTGACCACAAGGTGAACCCCCTATGTTCCATACTGACTGCAGAAACCAAACCTTTTAATAGAGACGCTGACATCCTTTCGTCCGCCCAACCTTTCCTTCATCCTTACGATGTGTACGAAACGCCTGTTTATACATTAATAGAGTTTATTGTTAGATTGGACTTATGTCCCCTTAAGTTGTGGTATTCGGTGGGGTATCCCGGTGCTTAAAGCGTTCACTCATCACACCGTAAACCTGGGTTCGATTTCCCACATGTGTACAATGTATGAAGCCCATTTCTGGTGTCCCCCGCTCTGATATGCTGGGGGGCGGTGGGGTAGTCTAGTGGTTAAAGCGTTCGCTCGTCACGCCGACGACCCGGGTTCGATTCCCCACATGGGTACAATGTGTGAAGCCCATTTTCTGGTATCCCCCGCCGTTATATCGCTGGAATATTGCTAAAAGCGGCGTAAAACCAAACTCACTCACTCACTCTGATATGCTGGAATGTTGCTTAAAGAGACGTAATACTAAACTCACTCAGCGTATGTGCTTGTCAGTCTGAGATACTACAGTTCGTCTGGTAAAGGAGATAGAAACAGTATGTACACTTGAGTCGTGTAACACATCACGTTAACGATGCTTGACATGTAGACAAAGGCACATAAGCGTGAAGGCTGTGTCATGGAGCACAGCCAGGTATTCCAGTTACACTAAAGGCAAACACATCCACGTTTTCAGCGGTCCCTGTTTACGGTGACCACCTGAAAGGCCTGTTTACTGTCAGTCAGTCTTTATGCATTATCACCAACAGAAGGGAAGCAGGATATTAAATGCAGTTTCGAATCGGACTGTTACATTTTTCATTTCTAATTCGTGTCGCGCAACAGGATTGTTTCCTTTATGCAAATGAAATTGGGTTGAACTGCATTCTTTGGGCATCGTCTCATACTGACAGATTTCATTCACAAAGGGATAAAACAAATACATTCTCAAGCGGATACTGGTTTATTCAACAAAATATAAACAAAGACAACCCGTTACCCGTAAAGATCCCGGTTGGAGATGGCCTTCAGCAACTCATGCTTGTCATTGGAGGCGACTAACGGGTGGTCAGGCTAACTGACTTGGTTGACACATGTCATCATATTCCAGTTTCGTACTTCCGTACTTCGATGCTTATAATGTTGATCACTGGATTGTCTGATCTAGACTAAATTATGTACACAGCGCCGCCATATGGCTGGAATATTGTAAACAGCAGAGTTAAGCTACGAACAAACACAAGTATACCATGTACACACTGTAGCGATACCCTTGATCAGATACAGAGAATGGTATGCAGGGTAACCGATGCGATATGCCCTTGCAGCGAGCAAGTAATAGACTCGGTGTATATTTTTCAGTTTCTACATAACCTTCTAAAAGCATGTACATATTTCATAAGTTTGTCGTATGTCGAACACAAGTCCGGATATTGGGCATTAAGTCGTCCTATTCTATCTATTCTATCCCAGAATCCCAAAGAGTGTGTACCAAAATTGGTAGATCGATCGACTGTTCCCATGTTTTCCTCATGCCGCATCAAGTGTCCCGATTGTATCGTCAACCATTGCCGATTGAATGCCTTTGATTGAAGACAAGTGTCGATAAATACTTTATTATAGAAGTTATTGAATAGGGCACCGGTTGAGAACAACTGTTAACTTTCATTGCCGCCGGTGAAATGTTAATCGGGTATGGTAACGATCAAACGTCCATAAGAACGGTAAATCTGGCACATGCACATAACCCACGTCACAAACTTAGTTCTCACTGTCAGCTGAAACGTGCTTCCCATCGGATGTGTTCATCGTGTAATGTGGACAAAAGCAAACAAAAACATTAACTAAACTGGCTTGCATGTGATAATTTAGCTGTTTAAATATGGCTGCCAACTATTTGGCAACATAAGAAAACGTATTGATAAGCATTTGTATATATAATTACCAGGATACGAAACTCTGGGTAAAACTCAAACCTTTTAACTAGTGGGAGTATACACAGTTCTAATTACTCCTAAAAAAATGCACGTATTCATACATAAACAGGCATGCGAGTAAATACCCAACTACTTGGAGCTCTGTGATTCAAAAGAGAACCGCTGGAGGTGGCAACTACTCACTCACTCATTTACTAATTTGACAAATGCAATGTGACTTTTGGCAATTTACAATCTCCTTTACTGAATCTGAAACTGTTTTGTGTGATTCAGGAAGTGAAGATATGTTTTCTATGCGTCACTTAACGTCCTCGCTTCTGTCATTGTTATTACCAGCGCAGTCGTGATATTTCCCGTGTCACAGGAAGCCACACTCTTCGTCTACCTCACGCAAAAGTTCACATTTGTGTTAAATTATAATAATCCGCCCTCCCATCCATAAAAATAAATTTAAATTGAGAATACTAATACGTTTGTGAGATATTAGACAACGAGGAATGCTATTCCTCAAAATATACGTTTTGGGTCCTAGATATGAATTCAGAAATAAAATGGTTCATATTATGAATAAATTGGTTTTCCAATACGTATCAAAAACCCATTGTATACGTTAGGTTTTTCAGTTTGATTCCACTTAATTTTACCATTTGAAGCGTCTTACAGTAATATATTGTATCATTTTCTAAGCAAACGTGTAGAAGGCATATTTTACAGGTTTTTTTTATCAAGATACAGCACATCGTTTGTGCGCAAAGGATATCTCTCGAAATTCGCCACGTACAACGTGGCTGGGGCACATAGGTTAATACAGAAAACATATTTACAAGTCAAGGTATGAACAGTTTAAAGAAATGAATTATAGGCACTGTCTAGGCCCCATACTCCGGCACCATAAAGAAAAATAGGCATTACTTTAATGTCAAAAATTGTTAAGGAGACAGTAGATATCATGTGCTCTAATTTAGTTGAACTTTTCAAAATACCAAACAAAGCATTCTGTGGTTGTAAAATAGAGCTCTCAAAATGTTTATGCTATGAGAACGTTTGTGAAAATACTATTCCCAAATATCTATATGAAGAAACAAAATCAACAAATTTATCTCCTAAATACCATTTTTCGTGCTAACTAAGGATGCTACCATTTCTAAACCTAGCATGACATACAGTGGAAGCTGTCTAAGTCGGCACTCATCGGAACTGAAAAATAATCCAGTTTAGATAACATGCTGGATCGTAGAGCTGATGATAAATGTACAAGCCACAAAAGGGACTGAGACTTTATGCTGGTGTTGATAAATTGCTGGACTAGACAAGTGCCGGTTTTCTCTCAGCTTCCGCTGTATATTCATTGCAAATGCTATTCTAGGACATTGATACGTTTTTGTACATGGTGTCAGAGAAGAGAATAACACCATCAAGGAATAGAAAGAGAAGCAACTGAGTTAATTCTGGAAGCCTGGGGAGCATAAAAATTCTATACTATCAGCTAAATCGTTTGTAAAAATGGAAAACAAAAAGGAACTCAAGACACAATCTTGACGAACTCCAATATTACAGTTAAACAACTGTGAAAAAGAAAAGAACTATTGATTTTAATGCAAGATTTATATAAATAGAAATTGAGAACTATAAATAGAATTGATGCAACCTAGCATCTTGAGTGTTAATCCTTTCCATAATTTCGCCCTATTTACCAAATCAAAAGCTTCGGAGAAGTCGACGAAAAAGCATACAATTTGCCCTTTGTCGATAGAATTATCCGTGTATTAGAATAAAGAATAAAGATGCTGTCGACAGTTGAGTTTCCTATTCAAAACCTGCCTGTGTTTAGGATATTTTGATATAAGCTTCACACCAAAATGTACGTCCGCCGTTAATAACTGCTATATAGAGTTAACTTTACTAAACATACTAAGGATAGTAATTCCTCTATAATTTGAAACTGAATCTCGATCTCCCTTTGTATGACTAGGGACAATAAGGTCGACCGAACTTCCAGCAGGAAACTCACCATTCTCAAAAATCATGTTGAATAAAACTATCAAATACAGAACAAGAATATCTGAAGAATACCTGAAACATTCAGCAAATAACTTATCATCATCAGCGGCTTTAGAGCACGTCAGGGTATTTCACGTTGGTAACCTCTTCTACTGTTATAGACGAGTCCAGAATTGTAACATTAGTATCCACGGGATGATATTCGCGACCGTAAGTTGTATTACGATCTTTCGAACCAGAAGCGCCCATGAACATGTTATAGAAATATTGAAACCGCTCTTGAAAAGTTTTATTGTGATCCACGGATGTTCTCCTTTATAACACGTGCACCATAATTACCAGTATATATATGGTGTTGTATCTTATCCAGTTCCCACGCTTAACTAAAAACAACACTAGCAGTCTAAAGCAGTGTATACAAATTTGTTCCAGTGCTTATTGAAGTCCATGCCCTGATTGTGTAATTTCTCAGTGAGAATATTTTGAGGTCCATCATCTAACTCTTATCCTTCCAAACATTGTTTTAGTCGCATCCAGAACACGCGTCTATCCTCCTCCTCTTCTGGCCAAGTGATGTAGCTTGTTGTTTGGAAGAGGGCATACAGTGATGACGTCATGTTTCGCGACTCAATGTTCTCAAGCAGCACCACCAACAGGTAGCCCTCGTCCTTCTCCAGAGCCCGTTTCTGGATCAGAGACAGCTCAAACTGACACCATGGACTCAGAATGAAAGAATTGGACAGCACCATGATGACTTTTCTGCTGCTTTCCAAACTGGTTACAATATTATCAACTATATATTGCCCCGGAAAAAAGTCTCTTTCATGAATACACAGCTTAAAGTTGGCTTCGTCTTCCATCCTTGGTATGATAATATTTCTTATCCAGGGTGAATCATCTTCACAGTACAACACAAAAGCGTCATAGGTGTATACCGTTGCATCCATTGGTTTCCTTCTTTTGTATCTCAACATGTGGATGCAATAGCGAATGCGCCAACGTAATCTGTAAGCAAAGGAGAGAACTACTATCAACACTATTGAAACTATGGACAGACCGTAGATTATGGGAAACACATAAGGAGAGATTCGACAAGCCTCTTCAGAGATGTTGGCATCAGTGAGAAGTGTTGATTTGAGGTTCGGTGGGTAACCGCATTGATAGGACTCAGGGAAGTCCGTGAATATATGTCTGTCTGCCTTTGCCCACGTAATGAACCAGAGATTGGAGCAGGTGCAGAGATAATCATTTGTTGCCAAATCCAAGTGTGTGAGTTGATTTCTGATTGGTATTGGAAATACATCTTCACTGACGACCTGAATGGCATTTTGTGAGAGTCGTACACGTCTCAGTTTCGTCAAGTTTGTGAAAACTCCTGAAGGTAAAGACATAATTCGGTTTCCATGAAGATCGATTTCTCTAAGTTCCCGGAGGTTTGATATTACCTTTGGAAAAAATGATAACTGACACCTTGGCATTCGTAGCACCTCTATTTTTTCAATCCCAAATAAGAGTGTTTCGAAAAAGCTATCATTAAAGTATAACATGGTATTGTAGGATAAGTCCAGCCATTTTAGTCCCATGCAACCTCGAAGTGCTTTTGGGCTAACAATATAATCGAAATAACCAAATTTTGCAATTCCACTGAGGTAAAGATTTTGAATGGCACTGTTATTGAAAGCATATGCCTCGAGTCTTTTCCTGGGAAAGTAACTCCTGAATGCATTACTGACTGCAATAAATCGAAGGTTTGGTAATGATGAAAATGTATTTGAATGAATCTTTGTCATTAAGTTTTCTATTGCGTTGAAAAAATCCAATTTCTTCAGACACTTCAAACTTACATTTGAGATGTGTCTTATAGCGTTTTCGCGTATATCTAGTGATTGAAGTTGTGAACTATTTGTATGAACACACAATCCAGGAAGCTGAGTTAGTGAGTTTGATCGGAGCGAGATATGGGTCAAATGCGAGGGAACATCAGCTGTTGTCCAATATATGTCATTGTGAAGAAAGCTTAAAGTTCTTAGTGATTTCAGACGAGATATCACGGTAAAGTTGACGTATTTGACTCGACAAAACTCCATTTTTAAAGTTTGTATGTTCAGTCGTGTAAGCCCATCAACAAAATCATCAGTGATATTCCGCAGAAACTTGTTTGCTGAAAGGTCAAGAGATCTGAGGTTGTTTTGCAAACTATGAAAAGAATTCTGTAGCATACTTTCAGACACACCACTGTATCTAAGATCAAGAATCTCTAGCATCAACATGTCTTGAAATGCGTCTGGGGAGATGTTTGTGATACTGTTGTTGCGGAGTATCAGAATTTTCAGCTGTGACATGTTCCGAAACATGATTCTAGTTAGCTCTCCAAGATAATTTGATGAAAAGTTCAGAAACTCCGTTGTCGGTTGCAAGTCTGGAATGTGTGTGAGATTCACTCCGTTGTTTATACATTTGGCACATTTAGCTGAACAGCTACAGAGACCTTTAAAACAAGGTGTAGACACATTTCCACAACGAATAGTCTCTCCTTCCACAGTATAAGTCAGTGCCATATAGGAAACTAACGTACAAATTGTTATCCCCACAAGACGGGCCATGGATGTTCCAAGTAGCTGTGTTAAATCCTCGGATTCTGAAATGTAAGATTGCTTCTTATTTTATACCTGAAATTGGAAACAAGACCCATGATAATTCCGTACACTTCTTGGACAGCAGCTGCTGATGCCACCGGTAGGTCTTGAAGTGATTCTATTCCATATAAATGCAGAACAGTACCTATGGTTATTAACCTACATACAACTATTCACATTCATATCATAATTGTTTGTTTGATTATTTTGACCCTACTGGCACGCCATACACTGATTTTAGATTTACACGTGCTACGATCAAAGGCGTTGTTAGGTGTTGACTTCTGAGCTGAAACTTAAGTTGATATCAAGTCTACCATGGCCCACCAGGAGTCCAGATCTCAACCCCACGGATCATGTTTAGGACATTTTGGGTCGTAGAACACGCCAACATGATCCTCCAAAACAAATTGTTGACGTATTGGAACAAGTCGTCCATCAAGAATGGAACGCAATGCCTCAGCGTCAAACTCAATGTCTGATACGGCCAAAGAGGAACAGAGTCAGTAATGTTGTTGCAGTTGGTGGAGTTAAACCACTTGGGAAACGCATGTTCATTGTTCTTGGACATCAATCAAATCAATGTGAATGATTAACTGCCACGTGGTAAGTATTTCTGTTTAAAAACAATAAAATTGTACTTATTTTGCTAATCTTCATCATGCCTAATCCATTACCCGCGGTTTATATAGGCATAGCCTCGTGGTATAAGCCGTTTAATCACCTTCACCATGGTAGCCCGCGCAGAGTTTGTTTGAATACCTTTATGTGATTTCTTGAGGATTTATGTAAGAATCTTGAAAAGGAGCTCACTTGTTAGTGTTATACATGTACCACACACAGAGAGACACACACATAGATACCGACACAAGACCCACACACAGAGACACAGACACATTCACTATCAGAATGTACAGGGACACAGTCCCAACAACCTAGGTAATGATAAATAAACTGATAAAACTAAACTTACCCAAAGTACACACATGCTTATCATAGATATACCATAAAGAGGAAAAAATTATATGTCGAAATGAATAATATAACACGAACCTGAGGCACATTCGTAGACGTAGTTGTAACAGCACGACGCTCCATGTGCGGTGCGTAGTGAGTTACTGAATCAAATAAACACGCCCAATATTCATGTGAAAATATTTCCTGCAGTAACCTCGGAGTAACGGTGTCAGTTTTCACAAATGAGCGCTGGTCATTTCTAGTTTCACAGTGAGTGAGTTGGTTTTATCCCAGCTTTTAGCAACATGACAACAATATCACGGTCGGGGACACCTATGTGGGGTATCGAACCCGGCTCTTCTATTTAAACGATTTAATCACATGACTACCCCTCCGCCCGTATTTGTTACAATCGAGTTTGTTTGTTGTTTCTCAGTAATTGTTTTAGCTATGTGGTGGATGTCTGCAAATAATCAAGCCTGGACAAGTGCATGAAGGGGTGTAGGGAAAGCGTGTTTAACAATCAAAATCAAGATTTAAGGATGATTAGCTACATATCAATGTACAGTCTCAGTAAACTTAGTCTCAGTGTATTTCGTTACACTCTACCACTTTGTCTAACAAAACCTAGTGGAAGGTCGCGTCAGGTAACCTTTGAGCGACCAATGACCATCCAATCAAACGCGAGACTACTATTTAGGGATCGCAGGGACTTTCAAAATATTCAGGTCACTGACACAGATCTCTCCACAAACAAAAAACTGCATATAACACAACTATTTGACCTGCAGTATGTACGCTTTGGGGTTTCTATTGACATGGTTACCATTAGCTAATAGTTCCGCAAGATGACATCCTTGAATATTGCCCAAAACACCATTTTCAGCGACTATTTACTCACCGTTGTCATGGTGGTACGTAAGCCATGTGCATCCCCCGGAAGAGAGCGTACGCTAAATAGCATTCGGAATCGTTCGGGTACGAACCTTTTATAGATAAAAAGTTCAAAAGGTATGTGCGAATATCCACTTTCGCGATTTGGTAAGCTGTGTTCTGATTGGTCAGTCTCAGAGGTTACCTGTCGCGACCTTCTTCTAGGTTTTGTTAGACTCAGTGGTGAAGTGTAACGAAAAGTACTGAGGATAAATTTAGTAAGACTGTGTAATAGTATTGCCTTAAAGCTAGTGGTGATTTATAAGTTCATTTCTTAAAAATGCTGAAAAGCGCACGTACAATCTCCAAAACATGTCCGCAACATCGTGAGAAATGCACGCTAAGCCGCTAGGTGCACAAACAGACATTCGTGCATTTGAATCCCTCACCGTCCATGGCATTATTCTCATTAAAATTTCACATGAGGTAACACATTTCCGCTAGCTACGCTTTTTGCGCTTTAAATATCGAAATAAACAGTTTTCATCATTATTAAACAATGACGTAGTGCTTTAGGGATGTTCGCTGGTAATATAAATAATATTTAACTTTTTTTTCTAACTGGTATATTTTTTATGTATGGCATTTGTCTTTGCGAAAACAGCCCAGAAAAGTAGGGGTCACTGTGGATTTTCGTGAGATATGGACTCTCAAAGATTCCTTGGTCACCCAAGACTTTTAACATGGGAGTCGATGGGAAAATCAGCAAACTTTTTACATAATCCATCATTTTCATAAATTCTAGTATTTAACTTTTTTCTAACTTGAGATATGTTAATAACAAGATGCTTTGCTACAAAAAAACTCTATAAAACAATACAGGTCGCTCTGGGTATTTTTCCGCAGTGACACAATGTGTAACATCATATTACATACATATGCACCATTTCTATGTACATTGTATAATAAAATGGAGGATATATGATGCTTAAATAGTTTTTCTTCTAAAAATTGAATATCTCACTTCATTGTCGATTAAAATATCTTAGTTTATGCACATTCATGTTAACATTTTTGCTCAGTAAAATGATATTTGAAGCAAAACATGTGAAGAGTTAATAAATTTGACACGCTGGGCATTATTCACCATTGACTGAAATGGTTGTATAATTCTTGACTATGTCGATAATTTAATTATATTAATTTGAAATAACAAAACACAAACACATCTGACCATTGCAATATCTTACATGCATATCATTGTTGTTGTTTCATTTTTATTTCATATCTTACATACATGTACATTTGATTTTAAGTCATACGTAACATTTTGGATATAAACTTTTATCATCACAATCACTTGATGTAACAGGTCTCTATATTGTAAATGAAGGAAATTATATAAATAAGTCCAGGTAAATAAATATCAACATAATTAAGTAATCAGGAGCCATATCACAATTCATGAAGGTAAAAAGATATGAAATAAGTAAGAAAAGCTAATCAGATATTTCAACATGATTTTCACATCGTTACATAAAAAACCTGAGATAAACTCTACAATAAACAGTAACATCAGCTAAAAACATGATAATTCTTAAATTCAAGCCAAATGGAATAATTAGGTGCACATATTCAAATATACAAGTATTGTGACTAAGATGTAGATCATCGATTCAAAATTAAAGAGGAATGATAGTGAAGGTCTGCTGAAATCTTCAAAGTGTCACTGTCATCTTGTAAAATGTCAAGGTCATCAAAATCAACTTGACCCTGCACATTCTCTAGATGAAGTTTGGCGTCAAGTTTGGAAAAGAATCCAGCGAACTATTCTTGAGATTTACTACATGCTGAACAGTTAAAGACTGAGGAAAATGCTAACCAGTACAAAGAGATTCTCACCCTAGTGTTACTGATATCAAATACATTTAAGGACTGATTGTGTATTTCTTTCGTTGCATTGAAGGATGGCACTAAAAACCAATGTGCTACGCGGAGTCATACAGTTTGCACATTGGTTTTTAGTTTCATACTTCAATGCAACGAAAGAAATACACAGCCATTCCTTATAATTAAATTCAGCAACAAATACTATACCCTTTCAACAATATTTTCTTTAAACATAATCAAATTCATCGAAACAGATATCATTGTTACCAGCGATTAACATTTTCGGTGTAAGAATTCGGTAATGGCGTGACATGACTCAGGTGACTCATTTACATAAAATGACAAGCCTACCAAACCATTGGCCAATCAGCATAGAGCACCCCCAAACAGCTGTCAATCAACCAAGCCAACATCGGTCGGCGAATCAGAGTGGAACAACTCAACGTGACGCGTCCCGGTATCGGCAAAGTTTCAAGTTCAAACGTTTGAATTACTACCTGCGAACTGAAAGAGACAGTTTGAAAAGTGAGAATTGGAAATGAAGCCCGATGATAAGAAGTTAGTGGAACTGAGATTGTAGTATTTGCGCAAGCAGAAAGAGGCTGTGATGTGACTGGGATTGCGATGCCATGAACTGATGTTCCAACGTGCGCATGCTCTTGTCGAGGCGTTATTAACGTTCACGGATAATTTTGAGTTGTTTGTTTATGTTAACCACAATGTATCACTTCAATGTTTACCCAAAGTTCATTAAGGTACCCGAGTACAAGGGAATTCCCTCGCTGTGTAAGGGTATTCCCCGACATTCCTCAGGTCCGAAAGTAGTCTGGTGCGGTGGGCGTGGCTTATTTTTTCAGATTCATTGGGAAATGAACTCAAAAGAAATGTTCCCATTTAACCAATGAGACTGCCAGAATTTTAATGAACACAATAAAAATTTAATTATTGTATATCAACACGAGTAGATAAAGTAGCAAATATACAAGGCTTGCCTTTTTACCTTTCCCAACGAATATATGATTATATTAGATCATAGCTGAGCAGTGAAAAATGTCAAAGCATTGTGAGGTCATCAACATCACTGGCAAGTAAAGCATTAAAAAATAATGGACAATCATATAACTTAATATTGTGCCCAACCAAAACATTGCCTTCACTTTTGCTAAGAAAGGAAATCAGGTTTCCAATAGCTGTCTTTGAAGGTACAGGATAAACCTCTTCGCCATAGTGAAACATCCGTGTCCCCTCTACATGTATGCCTGTGACCTGTGCAGCTACTGGAGTGATCTGTACCTTGGGTAAAATGTATTGGTTGAATTGCTCTTCACCCCGAACTGCAGCTATCTGTGTCACATGAGATGTTCTCGCTGTAAGATAATAAAGCAAGACATAAGGAGACATTTGCATAAAAAATACTGGCAATTTTCTGTCAGCACTATAATGTTGCAGATCGCTTATTGGTAATAAAAAGAAAAATGACGTGGTGCGATACAGATGTCATTGCACAGGTGTATTTTGGGATATTAGAGAGTAATGCTGGATATCAAATCTCTATTTGTATTTCACTATTGTTTTACATACCTAAGCCAGTAGCTTCAAGATCAAAGAATATCTCTGTGGTGTTGCTGAGCTCAAGATGTTTCTGGACAGGTACAGGAAGTGGTGGGGGAATACCGACACGGTCATCAGTGTCAGTGTCCCCAGACATATCAACCATGGGATAGTATGTCGTACCTTCTCGGACCTCTCGAACTATCCGTTTCTGACTTCTGAAACAAATTTATCAGCAACTATTATCTTGGTCAATAGTTCACGGAGCAGGTTGGTTACAAATTTGTGGACTCCTCCGTTTTTCATTTGGGGCATAAGGGCGAGCTGGCAAAGTGCTTGTATCCTTCTGTACAATGGAAGAATATAATATGCATAATCATCTACAACTATACAAAGTTGAAAAAGCTGATATACCTCATAGCCTTGAGATGTAATCTTCGCTGTTTAGCTTTAATAGTTGATGCAATAGCCTTTCGCTTGCGATGCTGAAGATCTTTCAGTGTGAAATGCCGTCTGGTATAGGTCCCAGGTGACAATCCAAGAGTACTGTCAACCTGAAGAGGAGGGTTATCATATATGAATAAATGATCAGGAAGCTTTCGTTATAATTTCAAGGCACTTACGGTGCTACATATCACACAACTGATTAACGTGCAAATTCTTTTCAGCGCACTTAGGAATAATAGCGATTTTTCATATGTACTAATGCATATCTGAGACCAGGATAAAGTAGCATAAAACAGAACAAAGTAATTTAAATTTAACTTGTTTGTGTGGCATATTTAGAAGTTGGAAGGCAAATAGAACAAGTGAAAACTTGAAAACGACACAACATAAAAGAGCCTGTATTGAAACATCGTGTTCTAGTATTAAAGAAGATGTCATCTACATACACTTGTTCTGAAAGTAACTTAAGATGGAACTCATCATCGATGTTACCATTAAGGAATTAGCAGTATGTTGTTAACAACCTTTCAATTCAAATGTAATCAGCTTTACTTCATACAGGTATAATCGCAACCCCCTTCCTATGAACATCTTTTGTGCAATGGAAGCAGCGACCCTGAAGTGACGACTTGAGGAGCCAGAGTAATGTCTAGATTTTGGTGCCTTGCTAGACACGGTCTTGTTAACACTTTCATTGGCTTGTGTGCTTCCAAGACTAGCAAGTCTCACTTTGTGAATAGCATAGTTGTCAAACATAGCTTTTAAGTCGGCTTTTAAACTCAAATCTGACAGAGCTTTACCATAAGGGAGAGACTTGTAGTTTGAGCTTAACGACTTAAAAAATCTGCACCATGTGTCATCACATTTACTGTGATCACCAAATGGATGACATGATAGTGCAGTTAATCCTCTGCTTATTCCATCTTGATTTCCTCTGTTTTGACTGATCATGTAGTTGATTGGCTTGTCGTAATTTTGCACATAACAAGCATCGGAAAAGGGACGAGTCTTAAATTACTTGATAAAAAAGGTTCGATGTGTCTCTATTGGATGACACCACTGTTACTTGCCACGGATTCAGGGGCAAGGGGCGTGTTTAACTTGCTGACAGAGAGAGGAGCTGGTGTGTCAGTAGTAAAATACTATTGGTGACAACGTCCTTTATGTGGCCTGACCGAAAGGAGATGAAGACATTGTGACATATGCTATTACGAAGCACTACCGATCTATCAACCAAGAATAAGCGGTTGAGAGTTGAGATTGATAATACGACGTTGTGACTGACACCCAGTGATCGAGGGAAACCAATATCAGCGCCTTGAGGATGCACTAGTTGCATGGATGTGTACGCTATATAAATATCCTATCCTACCTTAGTATTGCTCTCTGCAGCGTTTAGGAACAAATTGTTCTGGCTTGTTTCACGGTAGTTCCTATAGACATATGAAATTACTTTTGAACAATCACAAGATATGAAACGATTTTTGTTATCATGGATAATTAGTTAAAGACACATGTTCCTAATAAATGGTATTAAGGTATGGTGTTGCCATCTACCCCTATGGTGGATACATAAACAGAATTAGCTAATATGGTTCGTATTACAATGACACATATGTACGGAAGTGCTAGAAAATGTAACACCCTCGTCACCTTTCAACTACGTTCCAATCTGGAATCAGTGAACTACAGGCTCCAGTGGAGTATCTCTATGTTCAGTTAATACTACGGGTGTATACCCTTAAAGGTTCACATACAGTCCCAAATTCTCCCTTCATTGGTCCCCCATCATTATAACCTTTATTTCGGCCTCTGTAAAAAAAATAAGATATCTACAGATGTGACTGAGCGATACAACTCTAGATGTATTCATTTAATGTCTTCAAACAATCCTTGGAATTCATGTTAGTCTCAAAAAGACTCCAAGTCACTTTCATGGGAACATTCAACACATCTTTGTTAAGAATTTCCTATTGGGATTCCCAATACAATCGCCAAAGCTGAAATTTAGCCATTAAATATTTACTTTACTAAGGGCTGACATCATAACACAGTAAATACGGCAGCTAAGGTTCCTTCGCAGGAACAGGAGATCTGTGTTGAAAGTTTGCGATGCTCCTTGCGATGCAACAATTTCACAAACTCAAAACTTTTAATATTTCCATACGCCCAGTCTGTTTTTTGTGTCAAATTGGTTTTATCACGTTCTTCACCAACTTGCTACTGCTAGACACATATTAGATGATCCTGCGCACTAAACGCATTTCTGACAAGAGAGGCGGTACAACGAATTGGGCGAGTACACTTGGCTGCTACAGGTACCTTGACGATTATGCACGTGCAATACATGCTAACCGTGACATGAAATCAACACTGCATATTCCTTCGAATGATAAGACTGCAATTTCAGGCATGAGATACTGATATTCCACGCTAACCTTTAGTTAAGACGAAGACTAATAGATGCTTGGGGCATTGACAAGCATTTTAGATATTCAACAATTTTGTTTAAAAAACCCAGGAAAATGTCATTTGCTTCGTGAAATGGATCGGTGGTCCTAAACATATTTGCTCAGTATATTGTGTTGATTCAATTCGTTGGGATTGTACCTGTTCCCAAATCGAGTGTGCTATAACAATTCATGCGTGAAACGCACGGGGAAAATGAACTTCTCGATATTTATTGGACAACCTGTCTCCCTCTTGTTTCAAGTGGATCGTTCTGTGGGGCGTTCCCAAGTATGCAAATTGGGGTCATTTGTCAGGTCGTGGATCATCTTATATATTTGTTTTGTTCCACCATGTACCCGATCCATCGATCGTCAGGTCGAATTGCACATAAACTTGCACGAACGCCAACAGTTCAGAAATGTTCAATACATCAAGATATAACTAAAATACTGAACACAAGCGCGTCATCCTCTTCAGTAGGGTCCTATTGCTTGACTGTACACTTATCTTTTTTTAAACAGGTGTGATGTCAACATAGCCCTGCATACTTTCTGAACCTTGTCAATACTGTTTTCTTCTCTTGTAATGTAGAATTGTTGGCACACTTGATTGCGTTAGTGCATTCGGGGCTGTTGCGAGCCCGCTGTAATGACTACCATGTTGCATGTGCAGTTCCTAACACAGTCACCAGACGTTTGGCACTTGCAACATTCGAGAGGATTTGAAGTTGCGCTCCGATGTTAACACATCCGGCTTACACAGATTCATACATCAATATTAATGGCCACATTGAGCCAGTACTACTTTAACTATATGCAGGCTAGGTAACAGGCAACTGTTACTTAAAGCCATGTTTCATTAGCTATTTTCACTAAGCTATGCTTATGCTGTTGATCCCACAGTTATCTACAGACCGCAGCCACACAGCTGGAATATTGCTGAGTGTGGCGCAAAAGTAAACTCACAGCCACAGCCCCTGCCTTAATGGGAATCGAACTACTCTTTACGAAGAACCTCTACTGAACTGATGCTGGTCGGCATCCAACTTCTGTGACTCTCTAACACTCCAGTCATCTTTGAGGTGAAGTAAACACTTGAACACATAATAATAAATTACATCAACAAAATATGCCACCATTGTTTTTTTTTTTTCGCTCTCCTTTATTGTTGCCATATACCATGAGAAAAGTATCGATATCGTCATACTAATGTATTGGCGATAACTGTTTGCCAGACAGTACACAACGCTACATAAAGTGATCTGTTTGCGGCTACATTGTATGCCACTTATGTGAGGTTTAATTTTAGGTTACATTTTTTGTAGATCCCTGTAGATTCAGTCCGTGTGAGAACGGCTTATGTAAGAGCAACGGGTCTACCTTCGAATGTACCTGTTCCAGAGGATACATCGGTCGCTTATGTGATCTCGGTAATACTTGATAACAAATCATACCGTGTTACGAATACACAGTGACACAATGGTCAAATGTAGCATATGTTATTTTTGGCATTACACCTTCATAGAAAAGTAGACATTCTTGTACTTCTGTCGGGTTGAGAGTTCCATCATGGATTGAAACCCACACTCACAAAGTTGGCCACTTAACCCACTCAGTCACTGAGGATGTGTAAGCCCAAATGTAGCATGTGTTACATTATAACGTGTTACATTTCGGTCTTGCTTGGCAGTACTATTCAAGATATACCGAGACAATCCTGTCATCGATCTCGTTCATAAGGATACTTATTTGTTTAATTTCTTTGCTCTAAAACCCACTCGTGAACATTGCATGGCATCTACACTATTCCGTGTAATACACTATTCTTATTAACACAATATTCCTTGTGAGATGTGGACGAATGCGCGAGCAGCCCCTACCAGAACAACGGCACCTGTCAAACCAGCACTCTCATGATGGGTATCTACTTCTGTGATTGCATGGAGGGATTTAAAGGAACAAACTGTGAGATAAGTAAGTATACCGGTTGCGATATACTTTGCAACAATACATTCAGTGAGAGTTACTGATACATTTTCTGCCTTGATCAGAATTTGAAGTATATTCTAAATAGTATGTATATGCATGCCTGATTGAACATTTTAAAACTGTCCTTCAGCAGTCGGAGATAAATGTAGACTGATGTAACCTACCCTATATGTGATGGTAACCGAGCTCCACAAACCGAAGTAAGTAAGACTGCATAAAAAATTAAATGTTTCTCGGGCACAATTGTTTCAAAAGTGACGAGGGCGTTAGGACTTTTAAAGAAAAAGATTGATCAAAAAGGGTGACGCAGGAGGAGCACATTAATTTGTTTTCTGTCAGAAATACAGCTTGGAAAGTTTAGCACGTGTTAATGAGGTGTACAATCAGTCACACTCGTTCATACAGACACTCATTCTTATAGTGGACAAATGGATGATACGCTCACCTTTTCGCGAACAACTGGTATCATCACTATTTCATAGGGATTCATGATCACATGTTCTGTCATCGTATCGGATAGTGGCAATCACTGCACTGTGTGGTTCAGACCCGATTGTTTTCAAACAACATCACACAGCTGTAATACGGTTATTACATCTGCTCATGATATAGTCAAAACTGTACAATCGACCTTGCTTTTGGCAGAGATTTGTTATGAATATGGAAAGGGTTTTGCTAATGAAACACACCATCTTAAAATATCGCCTCATGTCTGTATTGATCGTTCAGTCCTGACATATTTGCAGCTACACTCTATTCTGCATTTTTAAGTTCCAGTTCTCATCTCACAAAGTTATTTCAGGGCATTCGTATGCATGTCATATATGATATAGATTAATTTTGTTTGTTTGTTCTTTAATGCCGCACTGAGCAATATTCCAGCTAAATAATTGTAAATAAGCTAAATAATTACGGTCTGTAAATAATTGAGTCGCTCAACCTCGTGAGCATCGATCTACGCTATTAGGAACCCATTAAGCCTCAACACCAATTCTAACCTGGATATTCACGGGTGATATCAACATTGAATATTTGATATTAATAAAATAAACACGAAAACAACATGAATAAATATTATATTGAAAGGAGAAAATGTAGTTGTATGAATCAGTTTTGAAACATGCCATTCAAATGTTTTATTTGAAAACGTATACTGACATGCCAGCAAAAATACATCATATTTGTACAGTAGCATAGGACAAATTATTCTCCCATTCCACAACCCCCGTGCCTATTATACTATAAAGAATGAGAAATGATTACATTGAGTTTACATACATGAATGTACATTCTAGACGTACCATGGAAGTCAGGGAAAACATAGTTAGTTGGTGACTAATTTAATTGGCGGGGAATTCAATTATTTTTTAAAACGTATATAACTTAATTCCAACAGAAAATCATTCATCTCCTAAAAATGCCACAATTTGGCCAATTTATCAACACTTAACAAGGTCATGTCGCCTGTCAAGTTTAAGCTCAGCAAACGTTTTTCACTATTTACCTCTCACTTACATAATTTGTTACGTAAATAACTCATCATCATGCATGTTTATTGCTATGTACATTTGTTAATGTTGTATAGTCTTTGCTCTTAAACCACCGATGGTGATTTATGAAAATAAAGACGTTAGAGTTGAAGTAGTGAAGTTAAATAAAAGCGAAGATTATAACTATGTTTTGAAAAGAATTCTTTCTACTCCGGACATGGATTATGCTTCAAGGCACCTTATCTTTAGCTTTGGCGGTACTTCCCTAATTAGCCTTCCCGGGATATCTGAATTATAAAGTTTAGCCTTCCTGGTACGTCACCTACACAATTATGATTCAGTCAGTGGTGGTTACTACCGCGTATGATAGTATGTTTATTTTCGGAGTTTGTTTATTACAAGGATGTTACCTCCTTTACACGGGCTATCCTATCACTTATGTCAGTTGGTGACATTTGTAAAAATATAATTTCTTTGATGATATTAAATACAAAATTATAAATGATAATACATCATGTATATCTATTGTTGTAGATTTTAGATAATGTGTACGTGATCTGCGTGATCTGATCATTATGTATACTATTTGTAAACAATCATGTTTAGAAGTCAAGATTTTGTCATCTTGTCTATAAAATATATTATCTGTTGAAGTTCATAGTAGATGGTGAAAGCAGGGTGAATGTCTTACAATTACTTTCCATCATGTTTTTTCATGTATTTATATTTACTTCAACAAAATACGCTTTTACAATATCAGTAATGTATATATGAATACAAACAGGTGTAAAACAACCGCCAACAAATTATATGCATTCATTCACGCACATACCTATATCAATATTATCATAATCATTCCCTGTTGATATGACAAGATTTAGTGATAATCTTAGGCTCCAACGTGATCAAGGAAGTCGTGAACTATGTAGTAACACAAACAGGCGCTGAAAACAATCACCGCAGAAAGATAACTCTTATTCACCCTCAAAGTCACATTTACCAGTATACCTAATAAATTATCTCAAATCCTGATGGTACATAACTCTAGGGTTGAGGGCAGCATGCATCTAGTTATTTTATTATGTACACATCTTAATGTTGAACATAACGTATTTCCTTCTTATTTTTGCAATAATCCACATGTGGAGAAATTTATTGCATTTATGAAATCAGAATATTCCCCACTGCCATTGAAAGTATCATTGTTTTCTAAAACTGTTCTTAGTCATTTTTAGCCAATATGTCGACTGTTATGTTATTGATACATGATAGTCATGATACACGAGTGTACGTTTTCTATATAATTATGGATGATTTAGGAGAATAAAAATCTGTTCTGTTTTGTTCTGTTCCAAACCAAAGTAGACGCCTTCACTTATGTATTTATCTAGTAATCGATGCATATTTTGTATATTAGTGGATACAAATTGTTTTGGTGCTGATGTAAAAGAAAAAAAGTTCTCAAATTCAGACAGCAATCAACATTTAAGTGAGTGAGTAAGTTTAGTTATACTCCACACCCAGCAATATGCCAGCGGTCTGTAAATAGTCGAGTCTTGACCAGACAATCCAATGATCAACATCATGAACATCGATCTACCATGACATGTGTCAGCCACGTCGGCGAGGATTTTGAGGTCCATCATCTAACTCTTATCCTTCCAAACATTGTTTTAGTCGCGTCCAGAACATACGTCTATCCTCCTCCTCTTCTGGCCAAGTAATGTAGCTTGTTGTTTGGAAGAGGGCATACAGTGATGACGTCATGTTTCGCGACTCAATGTTCTCAAGCAGCACCACCAACAGGTAACCCTCGTCCTTCTCCAGAGCCCGTTTCTGGATCAGAGACAGCTCAAACTGACACCATGGGCTCAGAATGAAAGAATTGGACAGCACCATGATGACTTTTCTGCTGCTTTCCAAACTGGTTACAATATTATCAACTATATATTGCCCCGGGAAAAAGTCTCTTTCATGAATACACAGCTTAAAGTTGGCTTCGTCTTCCATCCTTGGTATGATAATATTTCTTATCCAGGGTGAATCATCTTCACAGTACAACACAAAAGCGTCATAGGTGTATACCGTTGCATCCATTGGTTTCCTTCTTTTGTATCTCAACATGTGGATACAATAGCGAATGCGCCAACGTAATCTGTAACCAATGGAGAGAACTACTGTCAACACTATTGAAACTATGGACAGACCGTAGATTATGGGAAACACATAAGGAGAGATTCGACAAGCCTCTTCAGAGATGTTGGCATCAGTGAGAAGTGTTGATTTGAGGTTCGGTGGGTATCCGCATTGATAGGACTCAGGGAAGTCCGTGAATATATGTCTGTCTGCCTTTGCCCACGTAATGAACCAGAGATTGGAGCAGGTGCAGAGATAATCATTTGTTGCCAAATCAAGGTGTGTGAGTTGATTTCTGATTGGTATTGGAAATACGTTTTCACTGATGACCTGAATGGCATTTTGTGAGAGTCGTACACGTCTCAGTTTCGTCAAGTTTGTGAAAACTCCTGAAGGTAAAGACGTAATTCGGTTTCCATGAAGATCGATTTCTCTAAGTTCCCGGAGGTTTGATATTACCTTTGGAAAAAATGATAACTGACACCTTGGCATTCGTAGCACCTCTATTTTTTCATTCCCAAATAAGAGTGTTTCGAAAAAGCTATCATTAAAGTATAACATGGTATTGTAGGATAAGTCCAGCCATTTTAGTCCCGTGCAACCTCGAAGTGCTTTTGGGCTAACAATATAATCGAAATAACCAAATTTTGCAATTCCACTGAGGTACAGATTTTGAATGGCACTGTTATTGAAAGCATATGCCTCGAGTCTTTTCCTGGGAAAGTAACTCCTGAATGCATTACTGACTGCAATAAATCGAAGGTTTGGTAATGATGAAAATGTATTTGAATGAATCTTTGTCATTAAGTTTTCTATGGCATTGAAAAAATCCAATTTCTTCAGACACTTCAAACTTACATTTGAGATGTGTCTTATAGCGTTTTCGCGTATATCTAGTGATTGAAGTTGTGAACTATTTGTATGAACACACAATCCAGGAAGCTGAGTCAGTGAGTTTGATCGGAGCGAGATATGGGTCAAATGCGAGGGAACATCAGCTGTTGTCCAATATATGTCATTGTGAAGAAAGCTTAAAGTTCTTAGTGATTTCAGACGAGATATCACGGTAAAGTTGACGTATTTGACTCGACAAAACTCCATTTTTAAAATTTGTATGTTCAGTCGTGCAAGCCCATCAACAAAATTATCTGTGATATTCTGCAGAAACATGTTTACTGAAAGGTCAAGCGATATGAGGTTGTTTTGCAAACTATGAAAAGAATTCTGTAGCATACTTTCAGACACACCACTGTATCTAAGATCAAGAATCTCTAGCATCAACATATCTTGAAATGCGTCTGGGGAAATGTTTGTGATACTGTTGTTGCGGAGTATCAGAATTTTCAGCTGTGACATGTTCCGAAACATGATTCTAGTTAGCTCTCCAAGATAATTTGATGAAAAGTTCAGAAACTCCGTTGTCGGTTGCAAGTCTGGAATGTGTGTGAGATTCGCTCCGTTGCTAATACATTTGACACATTTAGCTGAACAGCTACAGAGACCTTTAAAACAAGATGTAGACACATTTCCACAACGAACAGTCTCTCCTTCCACGGCATAAGTCAGTGCCATATAGGAAACTAACGTACAAATTGTTATCCCCACAAGACCCGCCATGGATGTTCCGATAGCTGTTTTAAATCCTCAGACAAAGATTGTTTCTGAAATTGGAAACAAGTCCATGACAACTCAAGCAATTCTTCGACAGCATCCGTTGATACTACTGATACATTCTGAAGTGATTTATTTTATGTAAATACCGCAACAGATATGATTATTACCCCACACACTGCAACATGTATTGATATCATATTATTATGCGTGTATGATTATTTTGACCCTTCTGGCACACCATACACTGACTTTAGATATGCACGGGCTATGATCAAGGGCGAGCCTCACGTTGTTACATGTTGATCTCAAAGCTAAAGCTATTGAGTAAGTTTGATTTTACGCCGCTGTTAGCAATGTTCCAGCAATATCACTGCGGGGGACACCTGATAGGGGCTTTCACACATTGTAACGACGTGGTGACTCGAACCTAGGTCTTCAGCATGACAAGTCAACGCCTTAACCCCAGGCTACCTTACCGCCCCCAAAGCTGAATATTAAAACAATGCGTTGATATCAACTTTACCATGGCCTACCACATCTCAATTCCACAGACCATGTTTGGAACATTATGTGTCGTAGAACATGCCAATATGATCCTCCTGTACAAAACGTTGATAGATTGGAGCAAGATTCCACCAAGAATGGAACGGAATGCTTCGTTGTCAAACTCAATGTCTGATACGGCCAACGAGGAAGAGTGCCAGTGATGTTGTTGCAGTTGACGGAAGTAACACCAGATAATGATATTGTAATCGGTTATTGATATTTATGTGATTTCTTGTAATTTCTTGGAAAAGCTTGCACTTGTTAACGTTGTACATGTACTATCACGATTAAGAAAATTAGTCAGGTTTTTTTTTTGTGTTATGGTATTTTGGGTAATGATTTGTATTCTTTTTCTGAACAAACTCTAGCTTTGCGTCCTTATATCGCTTAATTTGATAAAATTAAGATTTGGTTGTCCTGGAATTAAGGTTTGGTTGAACTCCTCTGCAGTGGTTAACAGTCACACATTAATACTATGAAAATGGAGTGCTGTGTATGTATGACAGTGTTCAAAGTTCACTGTGCTAGTGTTGCTGTTGTGTATCTTTATAAATTTATTTTGAAAGTACGCGTTTATAACGGTTCACAGAAAACAATGGACGGTGACAGATCTGACACAAAGGAGAAAACAGACAAGGTGATGCTAATTTTAACAAACGATTTTAACGTTAACAAATAAACTATGAAGAAGTAATCACTTATATATGTTCAAAATTGTAACATAATACGAACCTCAGGTACGTCCGTGGACGTAGATGTAGCCGAATGATACGGTGTGTGCGGAGCTTGATGTGTAGTTGCAGGATGAAATGCAGGATGAAAAGAACATGCCACCTTTTCACATTACAGTATTTCCTCCAATAAACCATAAGTAAAAATAACTGATTAACGCCTACAGTTTTTACCAATCAGTGCTAATACTTCTTAGTTTAAAAGCAGTACCACGATGGGGGACACTAGAAATGGGCTTTTCACTTGTACCTATGTCAGGAAACGAACCCGCATCTTCCATGTGACCAGCGAACGAATTAACCACTTGCCACCTCCATCTTAGTTTGTTTGTTGTTAACTTCGCGTTAACTAATATTCCATCTACGTGCCTAGACCAAGCAGTTAGGTGACCAACAGCATGAACATTGATCTACCCAACAGGGATACGATGACGAGTCAACCAAACCTGACCACCCAATCCCCTTGCGACCAAAATGGGTCACTGAGGATCAGTTCTAACCCGGATCTTCACGGGTCTGTTTCAGTGGAACAGAGTGTTAATGTACTCGTTTATTGCTCTCTGTCTATCTGTGTGTCTCTCTCTCTCTGTCTGTCTCTCTCTCTCTCTCTCTCTCTCTCTCTCTCTTACGCCGAAGACCCGGGTTCGATTCCCCACATGGAAACAATGTGAGAAACCATGACGTCTCCTGCCATGCAGGAATATTGATATAAGCTGTGTAAAACTAAACTCACTGAAAGTAGGTTCACGAATCCAGCAACTAAGTCGGGTCTTCATCAGTGTGTTGCTATCAAAGAGCCTGGGCCCGCTTGCACATAGCAATCTTAGTTACAATCAATCTTAGGCCCCAACAATCAACTTTACAATCACCGTACAATTGCTATAATCCACTTGCACAAACACGATCTTAAGACAGCATAGATTTAGGATCGCAATCTTAACTAAGATCGAACTCTTCAACGTTGGAGGTAGAAATTTCTTAAACTCGACTCCTGTCTACAGTTGTCTTCAAGTGCGCATAGCATGCAGCGCAAATAAAACGTGGAACTTGTTCCAGCAACCAAATGACATTCCTTCCTTAATCGCACCTTGCAGATTTTTCATGAAAACAAAACCAAACCAAAAAAATCCCCCAAACCCCCAACCCACAAATCTTCGAAGGGAATGATAACGTGGAAGGTAGCATGTATAATCACTCGTACCTCAGGGGTTGTTCTCTAATTTTTCTACATTCTAATTTTTTATGAACTAAACATGTGATACTGCAACCACAGAACTATCATGTTTTATGCAAGTATTGAAATACAAACAAATACGTTAACAAATTGGGTCTTGAGTTATTGACCTAATAATCAAGAAATTAAAAGATAGCACACAAATAAATATTTCCTTATGATATAACACCTAAATGTACCATGATTTGTCAGTGGCTGTCAGTTGAACATAGTTTGGCATCTCGTAGGTGTTATTTGGAGTAAAATCCAAATTCATGACAGGGAAATATGAAAACGTTATTATTTCGTGTGTGTTGTGTTGTTGAATACTCATCCACAGTATATTAACTACTTTATGCTATTTTGTTGATAATTATTTTTTCGTTTTGTTAAAAAACGTTTCATGCAAATTTCACATACCCCAACAAGTGTATTTTTCCCGTTTGAAGGATACTTGTATTATATTTAAAATATATAGATTACAACTCTTGTGTCTCGTCAGATTCAATTTTTACAAGTAGAAAAAATACCTAATTTTGTACGTTATCCAACTGTAGATTATTTCAATGATAAACTAAGACAAAATCATTAAACGAAAAGAAATATGTGGATATCTGTTCTGTCACAACAGAACATACATTGTATTTGGGCATGGCAGATTTTACGGCAACGGCACAATCTGCAAAGGGAAACCACTCTCATCTTGCGTAAAAACTAAAATTAGCTGCCCTTGAGTTATTGAAAAGGTCATGGCCACTGCTAATCGCATGAAGACACTTTTCGTTACTTTCCTTTCCTTGTTTATCAAAAAGTTATGGTGTTCATACTTTTTCCAACACTGAACCGGGTAAGACTTGTACTCTATGATATCGACTCGATAATGATTTTGCTCACTACCGCTAATAACACTTTATCTGACGTTAAATCGATGTTGCATTCTCCGTATCGCTGAAGTGTCGAGGCGAATCATACAGTTTTATGCAATATGAAAGCAATCCCCAAACGTAAAGCTAATTATTTGCGTGAAATTGACACCAACTTGGACGCCATTTTGCTACTGACTACAATGATCTTAGCTCCTTACAATTGGTTCCGACCAAATGTAAGTTTTGATTGTAACTTACAATGATCTTAGCCTACAATTGCTTTGTGCAAGTGGATGGCTGTTGTAGCCGAAGCCTAAGATCGCGATCTTAAGGATTTACAATAATTGTAGTTCTAAGATCGTTTTGTGCAAGTGGGCCCAGGGCCCAGTTTTTCGAAGCTCTCTTAGCGTTAAAGAACAACTAAACTCAATGTTTTGGTACTCTTTTTATCATTGCATATGAAAGACTTTTGGTTAGTCCTAAACGGAACACCATATTTTTCATTTTTTATTTAAAAAAAACAAAACCTTGTGGTTAATTAATACCAGGCGCTCAAAAGTTGCAAAAAAGCCGTCTGCTTCTCTTTTGCCCGCAAACGAAACCGCAGACAGGTTGCGTAACACTGTCGCTATAGCCCTACAGTGACGTCATAGAAGATAGTCGTGTGGGTCATACATTAACACTTGACGCCTTAAAAATTCTTGGGGCTTGTTCGTTTATTAGTAGAAATACATTGCTGTTGAATAACAGAATTACAGCAGGAATCCATTTCTCATTGGTCTCAAGTGAATTTCCTGATGTCGGAAATGAATTTACATCCTCACTGAGAACAATGACGCTCACGCTGACCCTTGTGACGGGATAGAGTGCTCTCAACAACATCAGCACTGCTATGAATAGAATACATGCATACCTCACACAAACCTGGCGTGAAATTATGCAGTTATACCGATAATTACCTCACAGCTTGACTGTGGCGGTTCAAACCTTCTATCTGATTTCCAAGGATGAACATCCAGGTGGTGTTTTTGTATTGTGCATCCATGAAATATTTGTTTGAAAGTTGCTATCTTTTACACGAGATAGCAGAAATGGGCTTCATACATTGTAGTCATATCTGGAATTGAACCCAGGTCTTCGGTGCAACAAGCGAACGCTTTGATCGCTACTCCATCTCAGTGGCTACAAATGTAGCTTTATAAGTACGCCAACGACCCGGTTCAATTCCCCATGTATGTACAACCTGTACGATGTCTTTACATGACTGGGGCGATGAGGTAGCCAAGTGATTTAAGCGTTCACTCGTCACCTCAAAGACCCGGGTTTGATTCAGTGTTTGAAGCCCATTCCTCATGTTCCCCGGCGTGATATTGCTGGATATTGGTAAACGCGGGTTAAAGCGAAAAACTCTCGCTCAGTACGAAACGTTAAATCCATGTCTTTTACTCCACACCACTCGGTATACAAGTTCAAATGGCTCCGATTAATACATTTCCCCAAGACTGAATTAAATTGTCCTTTTTCAGCTCTCAGGCTGTAAACAATCTTGTTTACTTGAAATTTGTTTTGCAGCCGATGTGCTGAGTCATAAGTTTAAACACTTATGAAAAAAATGAATTATCAATACATTCTCAATATGCATTCTACACTAGGAGTGATTGAGTGAGTGTGAGCGTGTCCTTACGCCGCAATTAACAATATTTCAGCATCATCACGAGAAAATGGGAGAGATGCGGACATTCGTACCCATCCAGCGCGTAAACCAATAAGCAGTCTCACTTTCCACCCCCTGTTTGAAAATATGTTACTGTTGTTTCCAATGTGACTAATGTAGCCAAAGCACATGTGCATGAAGAATCTACTAACATAGTATTAAACAAGCAATCCCCGTAAGAGTGAAATGGAGATTTTATTCACAAAATAAATATTTCAATATCACTACAACATATCACAGGCATGCTTTTACACAATATTATTAACACATTTTATGTATGCTTCAGAAACAAGGAAATGTTGAAGTGTTTATTGGTGTTCACGTTTATGAAAATTGAAACTCTGTGATTTATAACTATGTTCTCGGTACATAACGGATAATATCAAGACAGCAAAACAAAGAGAAAGTAATGCAATTATTATTGAAGTCGTGAAGTTTATGTTTTCAGCAATTTCAAGGCTATAATCTTCCAAATGAAGTCCATGTCAGTATTATTTATCAGTGTTCATGAAGTCCAAACGGTTTTAACCTAAACAAAGAATTAATACATCATAAACACACAAAGGCACACAAAACAGTCAACTGTCAGTAATTCCTGTCGTAGTCGAAGTTGAGCATGTCGCGGTTCGAAGAGGTGTCACCAGAAGAGGACATGCTCTTCAGTTTGGTGACTGCCAGATAGGCCAGGGCAACCAGAGCAAGCGTCCCCACACCGCTGCCGAACCCTATTCCGGCTACACTCAGTAGCTTGGTATTGCTCACACGGGGGCGTATGACCGTCGTGGTCTTCTTGGTTACAGGATCTGTACACTTGCATGTCATTCTTCCCGAATGGTATGCCTCGATCTAGGACACAGGAGCAATTGTTTAGTTTTGATAATAGATGCCACACTACAGTTAATACTACAAAATACACTACAATAACTTCACAGGGGAATGCGCATGTTGTTAATCAAATCATTGTCTTATTGTCTATACCAGAACGTCAACGTTTGATATATGGTAGTTTAATCTAAGAGACTAAATATTAGTCTGGACGTTAAATTCCAAACAAATCTTCTAAAACCACGAGGACCCAAAGGCACTGCAGTGCCGAAGCAGAGTTGCGTCCCTTGATTACGGAAGTATTTGTTAACTGCGTCTTTTCTAGATTATTATTTATCAGTACAATACAGAAGCTCATGTAGAAGTTTCATTAAAGTGGCGACCCCTGAAGATCAGGGTTAGAATTGGTCTTCAGCCACCCATGCTTTTCTCAAGAGTCAGCTAACGGGATTGGGTGGTCAGACTCACTGACTTGACACATGTCATCGTATCCCAGTTGTGTTGATCGATAATCATCCGGTTGATCACTGGATTGTCCGGTCCAGACTCGATTATTTGTAGATCCACCATACAGATGAAATGTTGCCGATTATCGAACAACCTAGCCAACCAGTTTGTTGGGACAAATGGTTGAGGCAGGCTTCAGTAAGGGTATAAATATCACATTGACATCCCGTGATATAACAGCCATACAGTTTACTCACTCACTCATATAAAAACATTTTATTATTTATTACCAGTGTATTGTCTACTCTTGTGTGACGGCAGTGTGATTTCATTTGATCATATCAAACGAATTAAACTGAAAACACTCACCATTTGCTGTTTAGCTGCAAACAAAAATATGAAATTGACAATAAGAAAATTATTTTGATGAATTAGAATACAATACTTGGTTTTCAGACTATCGGTTAAATTTTTTTTGAGAAATGCATATGCTGCATCTGTGAAATCAGATATTTATTTTCTTATAAAAAAGATGTTTTAACTTAAAGCAAGCTCGAAATCGAAACTCATTATGCTATTTTCAGTCCATTCTGCATGACAGATGGATATGATACTTACTGGCTCCTATGCACTGCTGTCCTGGGTCTGTGACATATGAAACAAAGAAAGAGTTAAATTAGAACATGAAAGAATGAGGTACATTCGTGCACGCGCGCGCGCACACACACACACACACACTGACATGCGTCCGTTTGTCTTTAGCCATAATAGAACATTATGATGTGTTTGTCATACCCCACCAACCATACTGAAGACAGTCGGAGTGTATACAAACACTGTATATTGGAGTGAGTGTGTAAATGCTGCTTTAAGATGCATCGGCAATTTTGCACCTCGCGAAGCAAATATTTTACTCTAGGAACGAATTCAGAATACAAGCGATGACGCAGATTACTAAACTTCAGATGGGGTGATCGGGTATTAAACGAGCTGGACAACGTTGCTACCCTCGATTTTCAACATGTATAAGATATTTCGTACATATCACTGTAGCCTGTCAGTAATCGATCAACCAAACATTAGCGTCTGATAACCATGTCCTGTTAGGTGGTGGATGATCTCATAACGTGATAATGAGAGATGTACCACTGAGTCAGTCATTGGTGACACGATCACCTAGCAACCAGGTGACCATGCCTCCCATGAGGCTCAGACAATAATCATTTAGACGGAGATTGCATCAAAACAGTGTCCATTCACTATATAAGATGTATCCTAGACGTACTACCTTGGGTTGGTGCTACCACATCTACATCCATGCATATGGTTTCAACGTCATTTCTGAAACATGAACACAATGTGTCCATAATTCACGGCAGTCCGTGAAGATGTATTACTAACAGGAATTCTACATTTTAAAGTTCTTGGAAAACTATCCATAGAGGAACAAACCATAAAATATCCTTCGTTGTATATAGTCCAGTGAAATATAGATTAGAACGACAGTGCAGAAGAATACCATGTCTTGATTATCCTCAAAAGCAAATTCCGTATTTGGTGCAATGAGGACAATGACTGTAAAACGTACATGAATGGATCACTGAAAATCGATAAAGACACCAGGTGTTCATGATGACACAAGGTATACTCTAGGCTAGTTACATCACGCATAAAGTAAAACAAATAATTCTATTCAATGTACACTATTGCGATGCACGCATTTAACGTCAATACACTGTCCATAAACAAGTCTGATACATGTATGCATAAAAATGTCCTTGGTTATTGTACATAATAACAATACAGGTTTATGAAAGTCAGTAATCTGTAGCTTCCTCTCACCTGTCAGAGATGCTTTCAGCCTTAACACAAACATGTTGCCGGCCAGGTACCTTGGCGTGATACAGAACAGGTTGGATGGACTGGCCACCGCTTAGTATAGGCGACATGACAGGCAGGTTGGGACTTTGTTGCAGCAGCCTGCAGAGGTAAACAGTGATGTTCCATGTGTAGACAAGATGATTCTAGGGTTTGGTGTTGACAAGATTCATAATGGACCTCCTCATGTAGGAGTGTCGTTCAGTTTAAATTTTATTGCAATATCAGCGTTATGTTATTGAGAGTTATGCTGAATTCCTGTCTGACTCTTAACGGACTTCCTCATTTGAGAGTCTAGATCAGTTTCTGTATTACTGCAATATCTTAAAGTATGAGCGATGTTGAGAGTACTGCTGATTACCTGTCTGGCGATGTAGCAATTGGAATGGGGCACTGGGTTCCTAATGTACAAGTGACCTGTGTTGGTTTTGCCGGTTGGGGTTTTGCACCTGTGAAAAGTCGGAGAAAGTCACTGATATTGTGGACAATCTTGTATCCGACCCGTATTTGGTTACTCATATATTGTTAACTGTTTAATGCATTTAATGCATTTTTCTGTCAAAAGTGGATTTTCCAGTTTCGACTGCATTTTCGCCTATATGACGTTGGAAAGATAGGACTAAATGTGTTCTGCAATAATGATACTTAATCAGCATGTATGATCATTGTATAGTGCTTTTTGTTTCTGTAAATGTTTTACCACAGCATACGTGTAGATCTTTTTTCGTATTGGCTTACTACTAGCTGACAAAGGAGAAATGAAATTTTGTTGGTTACACACACTTAACGGTTTCATAATACATATACCTGGTGTGAGTATACTGCCACCGGAATCAAGCTTTGTTTCTACCTTTATGCACAGCTGTCGTGATACTAAGCTGAAATAGTAAAGGATACAACGTGACACATTCAGTAAATTACCGAATTATTTCGTTTGATACAGTCAACATAACCATAATGATACCATATAGTCAATAAGTTTAAGCATAATGTCAAAAAACGCCACAACAGAGAATAATGTTAGTGTATTATCAGCTGATACATATACCACCAGGTGCATAAGTCAGAATACAAGTTACAAGCACATGTCACGATAATGACATCAATAATCAGATTAGGTGTTTGCGAAAAAAGTAAACTTGCCCCATCGTAAAGGAATGCGTCCCTACATATGTGTGTACATTTTGACTAGCAAAGCTCCTACCTCACTCCTGCACTGGCTTTCATGCAAACGTTCTTGGATCCGGGCGCTGATGGTCCAATCTGAATCTCGACGTCTTTATATGACCCCACAGATCGAATTGGACCATTGCTAAACTGACTTGTACCAACAGGGTTCACCGAAATCGGGTTTCTGATAAAACATGTGATATATTAGAAAACTAGAAACAAATATAACTATGCACGGTGACACGTTTTGGGTGTCGCCTGACACTGTTAACAGAGCAAGTTGCTCCATGAATGGCTCTATATTCTGTCGCTTTTTATCATCACTTGGGGAAATAAACATTTTTTCAGCTTTCATAGAGTAGGTTTGTATGAGCTTATAGTATAATGTAACATCAAAACTAAGTTAACCACACCCTTACCACGAGTAATTATGAATGTCAACAGTAAGGGAAGCAACAGAAGAAAGTCAGTAGAGCTGTTACATGGTCATGCACGGTTTCACCACACACACACCACACACACACACACACACACACACACACACACACACACACACACACACACACACACACACACACACACACACACACACACACACACACACACACACATACACACACTATTGTCTTGGTACCTACGTTGTAACACAAGATGGCGGTTTGACAAGGACATGAATGCTGCACCCTGATGACAGACACTCTACCGAAGATGCGGCTCCGACGATTTCAGGCTAGTGGAAACAAAGAAATAATGAAATGTGATACCTGCACGTATTATCTCACTAATAACTCACTACATACATGCGGAACAAGGATGATGACGATGATCACTTTCATAAGTATAATACTAAATGATAAAGATAACAATACTAAATGATAAAGATAACAATACTAAATGATAAAGATAACAATACTAAATGATAAAGATAACAGTACTAAATGATAAAGATAACAATACTAAATGATAAAGATAACAGTACTAAATGATAAAGATAACAGTACTAAATGATAAAGATAACAATACTAAATGATAAAGATAACAGTACTAAATGATAAAGATAACAATACTAAATGATAAAGATAACAGTACTAAATGATAAAGATAACAGTACTAAATGATAAAGATAACAATACTAAATGATAAAGATAACAGTACTAAATGATAAAGATAACAATACTAAATGATAAAGATAACAGTACTAAATGATAAAGATAACAGTACTAAATGATAAAGATAACAATACTAAATGATAAAGATAACAGTACTAAATGATAAAGATAACAGTACTAAATGATAAAGATAACAATACTAAATGATAAAGATAACAATACTAAATGCCAAGACCTTTGCGGGAAATGATCTGTTAGCAAATATTTTGAAAAATAAAATTCCATTACATATAGAATGAACTAACAGGAAATAAATCTTATAAATAAATCTTGTTATTTACAGATGAAAAAATCATGCAGTATGTGTGTGTCCCGAATGAATTCACATGTTTTAGAAGCACCAAAACCTCTCATTCAATCTGAATGAAAACAGTGTTGTAAGGGTGTGTAATACACTGAAAGTTATGTGGGTACATAGTTGGTACTCACACGATCGTTCGGTCCGCATGGCAGATGTGGACCTGAAGATAGAAAACATGGACTGTGCCAGTATCTACACAGATGTCATTGAAAATCGGACACTGACATCTGGTTAATTGAGTTTAGTTTTAGCAATGTTTGAGACGGCGGGAACACCAGAAATGGTCCTCACGCTTGATGTGCAATGATAATATCATTATTGATGAACATTAGATATGAGTCAGTGAGTTTAGTCTGATCCAGACAATCCGGTGATCAACGGCATGGGCGTCTACCTATGCAGTTGGGAACCGATGACACGTGTCAGCGAGTCTGACCACCCGATCCCGTTAGTCGCGTCTTACGACAAGCAGAGTCACCTTTGATGGCAAACCCCATGGGTTACTGAAGGCCTATTCTACCCCGTACCTTCACGGGTCTATTATATATATGAAGACGTGATATCATGTAATGTAATACAGCATTTTAATATACGCACTGGTTGGCAGGTGAGTCTTCGTTGGGTCTTTTCCGAACGAATCTACAAAGAAGTGTTAAAGTTCTCAGTCGGAATACACTGCAGCAAACAGAGATACTCCTGTGGTTGGATTGGCACAAACATGTAGCCATCATCGTGACGTCACTAATTACCATGACGTATTATCACTAATCTCTCTCTTGTATCTCTATCCACAGGACGATGTTTATTCAAATTTACCAAAAATGAAGTTGTAAATATCATATTACATTCGTGTTTTATCACATGAAACATATATAGGATAGCTTGTACATACTTGGATTGGGTGTGACTTTTATCGTGTAGCATTTCCTGTCGTTGTTGGTTCTGGAATTAAATTAACATTTAGCAGTCCTGTAAATCATTCAGTTCGAAGGCTCTGAATTAAAAAAAAACACCGTGTTTTTCCCCTGAATCATACAACATAGTTTATTATCTTTGATTTCGGAGTATGAAAGAGAAAGAAAGATTTAACTTTCCCTTTTACCCTAATGCGAATTAAAAGAGACCCAGCTAGTTAGTCTTGTCTGAAATATTTTGCGCAACTAAAGTCTGAGTCTGTAACGACAAATTGTTAATATCGTCATGATGACGCTTACCACAAAACGATACAATGTGTTGACGTACGTGTATTTGATTACATTTACGACTGGTAGAATTCTCAGCATGCACTAACACATTACTCATTACTTACCCTTAAAATCCAACACAGACTGATCGTTCTGCAAAATACTCACGTGCTTGCACAAACTGTGTGCTCTCCAATGTCTGTTTGGGAAGGGGTGACAGACAACGTGTGTTGATCGGGGTCAGTTGTGTCCGTTGTAACAGTGGCTGGGATCACCCCAGACGCTGGCTGAAATCTGAAATAAATACAGTTATACCGCTGATCAATAATCCCCTCTAAACAGTCACATAGCTAATTCGGGAGAAATTATTCCACTGTTGGTCTGGAGATAGCTGAGTTGGTAAACAGTACTCAACCAATATCACGGCAATCTGATAGCACGGCTCGGGTAAACAGGCAGATAACCAGATCAGATAATGTAGCTTCTCTGTTATTGTAATCAGGGAACTTAGTTCCTGCTCCAAGGAATCAATAGGGATTTCGACACAGAACTTCTTATTGCAGACTTATGGTTTGAGTGTTTGCAAACCTGACTATGAAACTTCAAATCTGGTTTCAACTCACATGGTGCCAGGAACTGTTTTGATGTCGACGGAGCAGGTGGTGTCAACAGTACATGTGATGACGGAGTTGTCGGGGAGTGAAGTCGAGATTATTTCCTTCAGAAACAGAAACAAACTTGTGTAAAAGTATGCAGATGTAAACTGTAGGACTGAATAAGTAAATGGATGTAGGGCACAGGGGAGATCATCAATACGCAATCCTCAACACTAAGGTAATAATGTCATCTGGACCAGACAATGACCAGTTACGACTTACGTATTCCAGCAGAACTGAATGCTAGGGACCAAATACAATCGAACCCACGTGAGTTCAATAATGGACCAATTGACCATCACTGGAATTGTGTGTTCATAGATCCAAGGAGAAGGGTAAGTGGGCGATTATTACGTTAATTGGGAAATAAAGTTCGCTCTACCCCAATGTGTTTTGTAATAAAGTATAGCTTTGCCCTGAACTACGAGCATTATAATTATATCACGAGGACGGTAGTCCGAGTGCTTTGATGTTATTATAGTTCAGGGTTTCATTGTGACGTAATGCAAAAGTGTCCGATTACGTGTGGACAGACTAGTTTGGCGTAGTAACGCCAAAGCATAACGCCAAATGCAAAAAGAGCATATTATCGAATTGTCGGTATTAAAGTATTGTCGGCTCCTTTGATCTTTTACCGAGACATCTTAGAAAAAGCATTAGTAAGTTTGCTGCTATTCGTGAGAAACAGGTAGGTGAAAAATACCTTCTTCCACTTTCTGTTAATGTGAAAGAACCTTACCTTCGGTGTCGGACCTAATGTAGGCTTGGATGCTGAAGTCAGAGAGAAGAGTTAAAACAAATCTTCATGGGTGTCTTTGTTCTCAAAATTCAAAAGAATAGTGACATTTAGTGATTGGTGTTTTGTTGAATGTAGATGATTTAGTGATAAAAGAACCACATTACCCGAAAGGTATACTTATGATTCAACCTATACGTTTGTTATGTTTTATTTTGCATAAGAAACCGATCTCCTGCATGTACAGGACAGATGTGATGTACAGTTACAGGGGAAATATTGTCAAAGTAAATCTTACTTGAAACATGAACTGTTGGATTAACATTTGCACACCATTCGTTCCCTTCGAGTCTGTGTATAAAAAGAACAGTGCGACAAAAAACTCATGAACACGATGATAAGAAAGCATTACTTGAACGGGCATTTACAAAACGATGGGTGGAATGTCGAAGAAAGATGAAAAAGAGTTATTGTAAAAGTCATCAAGGGAATTCCGGTCCAGGAAAACTTGTAATATGAGCATACAGAGGGTTTGTTTTATTAGTTTGTTTGTAATATCAAGCTATAAGGCGAAGTCTGGAAATATTCCAATGTGGGACTGACAATCAAGTGATCAATAGCATGAACATCGATCTACGCTTTTGGGATGTGATGACGTGTCATCCAAGACCGTCTTACATCCTGATCCCGTTTTACATATAAGATTTTAATCAACATTTCAAACGTCTACGGACTGTTTTACTCGGGCATTTTTTCACCAACATAAATCTCTAATTTACTTGCAGGAAAACCAAGTTTTATGGATGGTCAACTTTTTCCTTGCAATGCTCGTGACGTTTCGTTTCGGTGTAGGTACTAACACCGATATCAGATGTGCACATGTTGATTACAGTGTTATTGCCTGAACCCAAACGTCGCACTCATTGCAGTAAGAGGCTGGCTATCCATAACACTTGGTTTTCCTTCATCCTCACAACTTCAAAAATGCCTCTCATCAAAGAAGTTAATTTACTTGCACATCATGATGTGGCACGTCTGGAAAACATACACAAAAGGACTTTCTACAAAATGTCTACTGAGGAGCAGACAATCTGAGATGATACTTACGATGTAAGTTTATTCTTGATTTTGAAACACACGGGCTGAAGACCGAGTTTGGCACTATCAGGTATTATTGGAACTTTAATGCTGAATTTCCCGTCCGGCGTGGGCGTTATTGTTGGTGTTGCTATTGTTGGACCTCTCGTTTGAACGACCTCCACACCGCTGTTCAACATATGCATCAATTCCTTTAACAGGATGTATTGACAGATAGGTCTATGCAAGAAAAGTGAAATTCGGAATGTTTTGGCATGAAATGACGTCATTTTCCATGTTGTATATTAAATATTTGCTGACGAATTAATATGGGAATGTTCTGAAAGGACACAAATGGGTCACTCTGCAGCGTTTGTAAACGTGACTGGTCCGTATTTTTTTATACATAAGACACTAGGCATATCGTACTTTTGTGGATTCGTCCCTGGATCCACGAGGACGGAGATGTCACAGCTCGATGGACACGGTATTATTGTTCCGCTCGTCAAAGTTGGTCGAAGAACATGGGGCTATAAAGAATGACGACACCTATGTCATATATATCCAGTGAAATAACGTTAATATTGTTCTTATTAATATATACTGTTACTCTTGGTGAAAGTTGTTTTAACAAGAAATACATTTTATAATAGCATTAAAATATTAAATGATAACACTGTTTTATTGTTGATCATTTGTTCCCAAATTCTTTACTGTTCAGTCATTAAATAAACAACATAGTTATTTCCGTTATTAATGATCTGAAGTATGCTTCAAGGGCCTGTTGCTTTAGAACTGGTTAATCTATTTGAGTAAAATGACTGGAAATACTGATGAAGAACACTGTCCAGCAACACTCCTAAGATTAGTTGGTGTCACCTGTCTGGAAGTTGTGTAGGCTTAGAACTTTTTGACCAGCCCTCGTATTCTGAAATTACTCTGACCGAACACGGATGATGATGATGATGATGATGATGATGATGACGATGATGAAGAATTAAGCCACATACCTTGCTAGAGTCAACACCGAGCCCAGCTAGCGTGCCTAGAGGAGAAAACATACTTTTTAGTAGTTAGAAACTATATAAAAGTAAACAAACCATTAAAGCATTATACCAAACTTGCATTTTTCAAATCATTTTCCACACAAATCTGCATTTTTCGGTCAAATGTTTTCTGCATTACCTCTTGTATGTACGCATTGCACGAATGACCAAATTGTGGTTCATGTTTCACTTGAACGACTGAGAAAAGGGTCGTTCGTGTATTTTTCACATGTACGGATTACAGCAGATTTCCTATATACATAACAGGATCGCCGACACAGATGTGCCCACGGCAGACCCATGTGGATTTCTTACGCCACCTTTAAACAACGAAACGGTTTGGGAAGTACGTTCAATTCATCTGTAAGTGATTCTATGGCATTCGATTAGTAAACAAGCAATTTTTGTTTTTCGTTTTTGATTTAAACGAATCTGAAAACAATCAGGCCACACTCAATAACAGACTACTGCTTCCTGATTGGCTGATAAATAAGTCTTGGGGTATGTTATTGCTGAGGACGATGTAGATAGTTTCAGGATTATTTTGTCGAATAAATAATCTGTGAAACAAACTGTCAGGAAAGTTATTACTGTTGTCTTTTTATTCATAAGAACTGACTCCTTGTGGGTTTATGTAAGTATCCTAGTAAAAGCAGATCTACCCACGTTGCGTAAACCCGCAGTTCCACTTTTCACAGGTTGCGCACTATGTTATATTCAATGTACCCCCGTGCAATGATATCAAAGTAAAATTGTATATTATGCAGTGAGTTAACCTAATTTATTGATAGGCATATAGCGTAGATATATATTTCAGTCAAGTAACGTTGTTTAAGAGAGATATATTCATTTTCAGTTAGGAGAAGCGTCTGCCTTGTGTCCATGGCATTTTAACTGGTTTTTTTTGCTCAACCCTCAAAATGCTTTACCTGGACTCTGCACCTTCACAACGTAGCATCGTCTAGATGACCCGTCTTGGCTGAAAATACACCAGTTCAGTGAAAACACCCGGTATGTGTCCTAGCTCTGCATGTATATCAAAATAACAGGCAACGTAATTTAACCTTATTTATTCGTTTAATCGTGTCGTACAAAGTAGTGAAATTATGAAACTATTGTTGATTGGCAATATATTGCGCACCTTGATTATGCCAGGATCCTATTGGGTTCTGCGTTGGATCCAATGATGAGTTGGCGCACTTCGATGACACAATGAACCAAGCCCCTATCGATCGCTCACTCACTCACTCACTCACTCACTCACTCACTCACTCACTCACTCACTCACTCGCACATATATAATTAACAAGACTGTAAAAGAGAAGTGTGTGTTTGACAGTATAATGTCAGTTACTTACGTTTCCACACACATCTTATTATCACCGATGTTTTTATCAGTCGGTGATAATCGGATTCTGGTGTCCGTCGCAGGAGTTAATCCAGGTTCAACGACGTAGGGGATGTTTGAGGCAATAGGCATTTTTAGACTTGAAAATAGAAATAACATGACAACACATATGCATACGGATTAATGTGTGTGTGTGAGTGTCTCTCTCTCTCTCTCTCTCTCTCTCTCTCTCTCTGCGCATGTGTGAGTGTGTGTCTGTGTGTGTGTGTGTGTGTCTGTGTCTATGTGATTCTGTGTCTGTGTATACAGATATATAAGAAAGTGGAAACGCGACTTCGAAACCACGTGGAATGGTATGTTTGCTACTCGATTCATGTTTGAACATTTGTTAAGAAATTACAGTGTCTGAACCATTTCAGATCTTCTAGCTTTCGATTACATATCCACGAACCTACCTCACAACGTCCCACTGATAACATTGGGAATAACTCACAACCTTCCACGCATTACGCAACATCTTCCAGAAGGAGATCGATGATCATAACGTCAGTCATCAACTATCAACCATCAACGTCACTGCTTACAGAATGGCGACACATTGTTTAAACATTGAAATGTTAAACAACAAATACTTAAAATACACACATTCTCCACTCTTGTTCATAGAAAATCCAAAGCAACAATAATCCAATGTGCCTAGTGGTTGCCTTGATATTGCTGGGATAGTGTTAAATACGTCGTAAAACTAAACTCGCTCACTCACAAGTGTGAAAACACTACTCCTTGACATTCCTCAGACAGGCTGTTCATCACCTTGAGTAATGTTCAATGGTGCAATATGTTGCATCCACTCACCTGTGTCCGGGCCGAGTCGTGACCGGGAGGGTGCAAGTAGTTCCTACAGTGCATGGGATCACTGAACCATCTGGTATTGTAGGGATGGAGAAACCGTCCTTAAATTGACAAAATGTAGACATACAGATGAACATGACAGGTATTTACTTTAAAAATACCCAAAGGTTATGTGGATCGTTTGTGTTCAAAAATGTAATCTGCACACACAACTTGATAACACAGTGGGAACTGAAGTGTAGAATATTATAAATAAATTTTAAAACTATACATTTTTATGCTCTTAAGGATTGTTGAAAACTGTAAAGAATGAATTAAACTTTAATATACTGAACAACACAAGGAACGCAAGTCTGGCTTTTTGTCCAGTTTTTAAATAGAATACAACCAAATTTGTGTCTAATCATTTATTCTATAGACAACACTCTCAATTTAACAGCTGAAAGTTGCTGCTGACATTGAATTGCAATACGTTCAAATTTAAATTGTTCAAATCACAGTACGTCAAATGTAGATACGCCCAGACAGTCTCTTTAGTAGAGCTTCTAGCCATCTCGAACTTGCATAGGGGGCGTGCAACATCGCGTCATCGAGCTCACTATAATTTGAAAGAATGCTTGAGGCAAGTTGTTCCACTCAAACACCAATCTCTGCTCTAGTTGTGCAAATGTGAGTAGCTATGTACCTTCAGACGTCAAATGTCGTCTCAGAATGTTCAATGGGAGACATATCATCTGGGGACAGATATGGCCATTGAAGAACGTTAAATGTTGTCCTGAGCCATATCCATCGGCACTCTTGCTGTGTGAGGGCTGTGAACGTCGTTGGCGTTGTTGACGCGTCAAAATTGGCCCCACACATGGCTGCCGGACGTCGGCAGTGGATTCAAGCAGCCCGAAGACGATGAGTAATCGTATCGCTGGACACTGCCCCCCTTGACACATAAACTGAGGCCGCTTAATGAGTTCGGTTCCTTAGATGAGTGACCTGGATGAACTGATCTTGCGCATGAATTGTCACTCGTGGCCGTTCGGTACGGGGACGATCAGCAGCAAACCCAGTTTGCTGATGACGTTGAACAAGTCCTGTAGTAGTGGTAAGTTGATAGCCAAAGTGTCCACCTACAGCGGTTGCAGAGATGCCTCCATGCATCTTTCCGATGGCCATTTCCCTCTGCTCAGTCGTTAGTCTAGGAATCGATTGTGTCGCTTGTGCATCTTCCAGCATCAACAGGGAACTGTTTTTTTTCACACAAACCTTTGTAAAGGACAGAGTGAAATGTATGCTTTCCACCTAGAATCGTCAATGCAGCTGCTATCATTATGGTTTTATTGCACACTGTGGGTGTTTGTGCAAAGGTTTTGTATGGACGTCAAATTACATGACGTCATCTTATCTGGAATCATTACGTCACTTTACCACGAACGTTCCTTAATTATGGACGCTTACTTTTATGAGATTTCATTTTTTTAAACTTGCGTTTCTTTTGCTGTTCACAATGTATTCTATATTCAGTTCAACTCACTGTTGTGGAACTTGAACCTGAAAAGAAACAAATGTGGACCTGCTATCTCACTTGCCAATCTTGTCATTTTCCAAGATTTATTCCTTACTGATATAATGAGGTTGTCAATAAATAAAACCAATTCTCCCTCATCACATACGTTTCGAAAGACTACTTAAACAATGTGCGTGTAGCTGATTAAAATATTTCCCCACAAAAAGACAAATTAGTTCCTAGTGTTCCCATCCTAAAATTCATGTCACTCATACATCTTTTATCGTTTCAAATAATTTAAATCGGATCATCTACTTTCGGTTTCTATAATTAAGGGAGAAAATTTATCATGGTGATGATAGAGGTTTGTAGACGTACGACTTTGACACTTGGGGCCCGTATAACCAGCCTCACACACGCACTCTGCCGTCGTGGATTGTTTCAGACATGAACCGTGGGTGTTGCAGGTTTCACCAGCACACGGATCTGACGGGTAAAAGAGACATACTAAATCACACATCATGCTCAAAACAGGGACATATGGGGTGTACACGGCTCATAATGCTTGACTTTATCAAAATACAATAATGATGTTAAAAAAAATTATGAGAATAGACATAACTGACGACGAAAGATATATTTCAAATAGTTTGACCTGAACACGAAATTTCCATCCAAGTGAAAGAAAACTAAGTCTCAAATAATGGTACTGTGTAGGTTAATATAAATCTAACAATACTATCATATATATCCTATGATTCTAGAAAGGGTTCTGTCACCTTCGCCTCATTCAGACCACTGGGGTGGAAATATGATATGCATACAAAGTGAAATAAAGAATAAATACCTATGCTCGGAGACTTTTTCAAATCAAAACATCTGTGTTCACCAGAGGATCTGCAAAGATAAGGATACGTCTTTCACAAGTGGTATGTCAAAATAGTTCAGTGGCATCAACGCATCAAGCATTATGTTCCGACCTTCTTTGCATGAATGAAGGACGGTTGCAGCTACAGTCGAAGGACATTCGAAAAAATAAAAACTAGATTTTATCTCTACTTGTCCCAGTATATTTCTGTCTGTAAGTGTGAGGTTTTGACAACACTACACGTCTAATTCAGAACATCCTGAGTTATGACATTTGTACTGCAGTATAGAAGACAACTCACCCTGCATCAATGCACAAGTTCTGGTTTGTGCCATCTGGTTTGTACAAGACATCGGTGACACACTCGCTACCAACTTCAACTGTCTTAAATGGTGTTCCTGTTGTTGAACTGGAACTGACTTGGTCACTGAAAGATAGGGGGCGCTTTTATTTTTCTGATACTTCTTCACTTCTTTGGTATTTGTATTGCATGGCACGGTAATACACGTTATACGTTTCCTATCTATATGTGATAATATACCATTTCCACGATCGTTTCGGATGCAATCAAAACGTTAGTGGCAATTTGTTTTGTCCACTTGTCTAATGAAGGTACTGGTAAAGGTCCGGGATAGAATCGGCCGTCAGTAACTCATACTTGCTTTAAAAGGCTAGTATGCTTTTCGTAAGAGGCGACTAATGGGGTCAGGTGGTCAGACTCCCTGACCTGTTTGACAGATGTCATAGGTTCCCGATTACGCAGATCGATCTTCATGCTGTTGACCACTGGATTGTCTGGTCCAGACTCGATTATTTACAGACCGCCGTCACATAGCTGGAATATGCTGAGTGCGGCAGAAAACATTACTCTCTCCGTCACTCTCCATTGAAGGCGAAGCAATCATACAACTGTGAGTGTTTATTAGGTGAAGATGAATCAACAACAATGCATTACCATTTTCCAGATACTGAATTCTTTGTACTGTGAACAAGGATATGACATTCGCTTTCACATGTTAATGAGCTTCCTTCTGGTAATGTGGGGTTGGTAAAATGCGACTGAAACGAGATCGAGTAACATCCGTTACGCATTTTGAACGTATTATGGCAATAAAGTAACACAACCTCTATGTCACCTACCTCACTTCAGACGAAGTTACAATATAACTCTCAAAGCTGACCAAAGTTGCATAGCATCATTTTTAATCCAATACATGTAGTCACAAGAAGTTACAGTTGGTGGGTTCTTCTATGCGGAGAACTTATGATCAAGGATGTGGAAGTGAATTTAGTACAGTTCAGTCCTCAACGCCTTAAGAGGATCAGAAAATCTACAAGTATCCATGCGTGATAGAGCAGTGGAGTATCTCCTCATCTGTTCATAATGTGGTTTTTTTAGCTTTGAGGGATAACCAGTGGCACTTACCTCTGTGGGATTTGGAGTTGTAAGTCCGGCGTCAGTGACATCTACGTTGTAACAAACTGAGTCAGTTCTGTAACAAGGCAAACATAGAAACAGTCAAGTGGACACCATTTCCTGAAGCACAGGCCTTCAAAAGAGTTACTCTCAAGACCAAGATACGCCACATAAGCATCGTCAGTAAACGCACTTGTCTGCTGTTAAAAGTGCTTCGAACATCAAGGTACTGAATTGATGGCACACTTACGTTGCAGATGTCAGCTTAAAGCAAACTTTCTTTGGTCCTTTATCTGGAGACGTCAGAGTAACCGGCGTCGTGTACAGATCAGGCACACCTGTTGCAGTGTCCAGTTTGGGAGTCGGATCCACACTCACTTTCACATTACCAGAGGTAGGTCCAGGTGTAAGTGTCGGCGCTGTATGACTGTTAATAAATATAAATATGTTCTTGTCATTTATCTTAGAGGACATACCTCTAATGCTCCACTATTTTATCATTTTCACAAAGGCATAGTTCCCATTAGTGTGTACATGACTTGCTACGATTAAACATGCAGAACAGGAACGCATCTATTATTACACGTTACATGTAGTTCACATCAACTTGATAAAAAAATGTTCAAATTACCTTCCGCCAGGGGCTTGTGTATGCACTGGAAAGACACATGGTGTGCCTGTTACACATTTAATTGTGCCTCCATTTTCCACATTGTTGTCTGCATATTTTGGCTGTTGAATAAATGCAGTTTGATTATATGACCAAATAACATGTTGTAATGAGTGCTGCCATCATCAACATATCAAAGAGTAAAGTCTCTCTTAAAACATGCTGAGTGTTTCCTTTCACAAAATCAGGACAAACTCATATTTACACGAAACACTATATGATAGTGATTTATAAGTATATTCTCTTGATGCTATCAGAATCGTACAATGTACTCTTCTTGAAACAAAGATTCCTTTACATCACTGAAAGGTGTTATCACTTTCGGGATTTAAAAACATACATATTAAACAAACAATGGAAACCGCGAATGATACTCTGGAATGACTTTAATTTAACATGCGACAGGTTAGACTTTCCTCAGGGAAATACGAACTTACAGTGCTTCCTGTGTTAGTTGATGGTCCTGCAGGGAGAAGAAATTATTGACAAAAGTATTGGTGTATACACGTAATATGTACTAACAAGAACGAGCGCAAAATGACATCATATTACATATATGCCACGTAGAAATAAAGCTACACCAATGCACGAGACAAACATAAAGTCCAAAAGAATCATTTTAAAGGCTATTACTTAAATTCTGTTGAATGCATTCTAGAATCTCAATATCTGTAAGTGTGACACACTGTCAGTACGAAAATCAAAATTGCTTGAGTTAAAAAATGATGACTCTCTGATTCTCCAACCTATGTTACATGAAGGTCCGGTGTATCCCAGTGGACAATCGCAACTACTTGTAGCTGGTTGCCATATCCCTCCAGAGCTGCAGAGGTTAGTCGTTGTTGCTTAAATTATATGATGAAAACAGTTGTAAAGCACAATGGCGTAAATCATAGTCGTGTTTTCTTTCATTTAAATTAAAATGGAAATCTTCTTTAACTTTGAGGACATGATATATGAGCGTGATGAAAATGGATTGTGAAAAACATTGGTTGACGTACGATTTTGACACTTGGGGCCCGTATAACCAGCCTCACATACGCACTCTGCCGTCGTGGATTGTTTCAGACATGAACCGTGGGTGTTGCAGGTTTCCCCAGCACACGGATCTGACGGGTAAAAGAGACATACTAAATCACACATCATGTCCAAAACAGGGACATATAGGGTGGGTAGCTATAGTGATTATTACATGCACATGATGCTTAACGTCGTCAAAATACAATGATGTTATTAAAACATCGGGGGAATTGACATAACTGACAACAAAAGATATTTCAAATAGTTTGACCTGAACACGGATTTTCCATATAAGTGAAAGAAAACTAAGTCTCAAATAATGGTACTGTGTAGGTTAATACAAATATAACAATACTATCATATATATCCTATGATTCTAGAAAGGGCTCTGTCACCTTCGCCTCATTCAGACCACTGGGGTGGAAATATGATATGCTTACAAAGTGAAATAAAGAATAAATACCTATGCTCGGAGACTTTTTCAAATCATAACATCTGTGTTCACCAGAGGGTCTGCAAAGATAAGGATACGTCTTTCACAAGTGGTATGTCAAAATGGTTCAGTGGCATCAACGCATCAAGCATTATGTTCCGACCTTCTTTGCATGAATGAAGGACGGTTACAGCTACAGTCGAAGGAGAGTCGAAAAAATAAAAACTAGATTTTATCTCTACTTGTCCCAGTATATTTCTGTCTGTAAGTGTGAGGTTTTGACAACACTGCACGTCTAATTCAGAACATCCTGAATTATGACATTTGTACTGCAATATAGAAGACAACTCACCCTGCATCAATGCACAAGTTCTGGTTTGTGCCATCTGGTTTGTACAAGACGTCGGTGACACACTCGCTACCAACTTCAACTGTCTTAAATGGTGTTCCTGTTGTTGAACTGGAACTGACTTGGTCACTGAAAGATAGGGGGCGCTTTTATTTTCCTGATACTTCTTCACTTCTTTGGTATTTGTATTGCATGGCACGGTAATACACGTTATACCTTTCCTATCTATATGTGATAATATACCATTTCCATGATCGTTTCGGATGCAATCAAAACGTTAGTGGCAATTTGTTTGGTCCACTTGTCTAATGAAGGTACTGGTAAAGGTCCGGGATAGAATCGGCCTTCAGTAACTCATACTTGCTTTAAAAGGCTAGTATGCTTGTCATAAGAGGCGACTAATGGGGTCAGGTGGTCAGACTCCCTGACCTGTTTGACAGATGTCATAGGTTCCCGATTACGGAGATCGATCTTCATGCTGTTGACCACTGGATTGTCTGGTCCAGACTCGATCATTTACAGACCGCCGTCACATAGCTGGAACATGCTGAGTGCGGCAGAAAACATTACTCACTCCGTCACTCTTCATTGAAGGCGAAGCAATCATACAACTGTGAGTGTTTATTAGGTGAAGATGAATCAACATCAATGCTTTACCATTTGCCAGATACTGGATTCTTTGTACTGTGAACAAGGATATGACATTCGCTTTCACATGTTAATGAGCTTCCTTCTGGTAATGTGGGGTTGGTAAAATGCGACTGAAACGAGATCGAGTAACATCCGTTACGCATTTTGAACGTGTTATGGCAATAAAGTAATACAACCTCTATGTCACCTACCTCACTTCAGACGAAGTTACAATATAACTCTCAAAGCTGACCAAAGTTGCATAGCATCATTTTTAATCCAATACATGTAGTCACAAGAAGTTACAGTTGGTGGGTACTTCTATGCGGAGAACTTATGATCAAGGATGTGGAAGTGAATTTAGTACAGTTCAGTCCTCAACGCCTTAAGAGGATCAGAAAATCTACAAGTATCCATGCGTGATAGAGCAGAGGAGTATCTCCTCATCTGTTCATAATGTGGTTTTCATAGCTTTGAGGGATAACCACTTACCTCTGTGGGATTTGGAGTTGTAAGTCCGGCGTCAGTGACATCTACGTTGTAACAAACTGAGTCAGTTCTGTAACAAGGCAAACATAGAAACAGTCAAGTGGACACCATTTCCTGAAGCACAGGCCTTCAAAAGAGTTACTCTCAAGACCAAGATACGCCACATAAGCATCGTCAGTAAACGCACTTGTCTGCTGTTAAAAGTGCTTCGAACATCAAGGTACTGAATTGATGGCACACTTACGTTGCAGATGTCAGCTTAAAGCAAACTTTCTTTGGTCCTTTATCTGGAGACGTCAGAGTAACCGGCGTCGTGTACAGATCAGGCACACCTGTTGCAGTGTCCAGTTTGGGAGTCGGATCCACACTCACTTTCACATTACCAGAGGTAGGTCCAGGTGTAAGTGTCGGCGCTGTATGACTGTTAATAAATATAAATATGTTCTTGTCATTTATCTTAGAGGACATACCTCTAATGCTCCACTATTTTATCATTTTCACAAAGGCATAGTTCCCATTAGTGTGTACATGACTTGCTACGATTAAACATGCAGAACAGGAACGCATCTATTATTACACGTTACATGTAGTTCACATCAACTTGATAAAAAAATGTTCAAATTACCTTCCGCCAGGGGCTTGTGTATGCACTGGAAAGACACATGGTGTGCCTGTTACACATTTAATTGTGCCTCCATTTTCCACATTGTTGTCTGCATATTTTGGCTGTTGAATAAATGCAGTTTGATTATATGACCAAATAACATGTTGTAATGAGTGCTGCCATCATCAACATATCAAAGAGTAAAGTCTCTCTTAAAACATGCTGAGTGTTTCCTTTCACAAAATCAGGACAAACTCATATTTACACGAAACACTATATGATAGTGATTTATAAGTATATTCTCTTGATGCTATCAGAATCGTACAATGTACTCTTCTTGAAACAAAGATTCCTTTACATCACTGAAAGGTGTTATCACTTTCGGGATTTAAAAACATACATATTAAACAAACAATGGAAACCGCGAATGATACTCTGGAATGACTTTAATTTAACATGCGACAGGTTAGACTTTCCTCAGGGAAATACGAACTTACAGTGCTTCCTGTGTTAGTTGATGGTCCTGCAGGGAGAAGAAATTATTGACAAAAGTATTGGTGTATACACGTAATATGTACTAACAAGAACGAGCGCAAAATGACATCATATTACATATATGCCACGTAGAAATAAAGCTACACCAATGCACGAGACAAACATAAAGTCCAAAAGAATCATTTTAAAGGCTATTACTTAAATTCTGTTGAATGCATTCTAGAATCTCAATATCTGTAAGTGTGACACACTGTCAGTACGAAAATCAAAATTGCTTGAGTTAAAAAATGATGACTCTCTGATTCTCCAACCTATGTTACATGAAGGTCCGGTGTATCCCAGTGGACAATCGCAACTACTTGTAGCTGGTTGCCATATCCCTCCAGAGCTGCAGAGGTTAGTCGTTGTTGCTTAAATTATATGATGAAAACAGTTGTAAAGCACAATGGCGTAAATCATAGTCGTGTTTTCTTTCATTTAAATTAAAATGGAAATCTTCTTTAACTTTGAGGACATGATATATGAGCGTGATGAAAATGGATTGTGAAAAACATTGGTTGACGTACGATTTTGACACTTGGGGCCCGTATAACCAGCCTCACATACGCACTCTGCCGTCGTGGATTGTTTCAGACATGAACCGTGGGTGTTGCAGGTTTCCCCAGCACACGGATCTGACGGGTAAAAGAGACATACTAAATCACACATCATGTCCAAAACAGGGACATATAGGGTGGGTAGCTATAGTGATTATTACATGCACATGATGCTTAACGTCGTCAAAATACAATGATGTTATTGAAACATCGGGGGAATTGACATAACTGACAACAAAAGATATTTCAAATAGTTTGACCTGAACACGGATTTTCCATATAAGTGAAAGAAAACTAAGTCTCAAATAATGGTACTGTGTAGGTTAATACAAATATAACAATACTATCATATATATCCTATGATTCTAGAAAGGGCTCTGTCACCTTCGCCTCATTCAGACCACTGGGGTGGAAATATGATATGCATACAAAGTGAAATAAAGAATAAATACCTATGCTCGGAGACTTTTTCAAATCATAACATCTGTGTTCACCAGAGGGTCTGCAAAGATAAGGATACGTCTTTCACAAGTGGTATGTCAAAATGGTTCAGTGGCATCAACGCATCAAGCATTATGTTCCGACCTTCTTTGCATGAATGAAGGACGGTTACAGCTACAGTCGAAGGAGAGTCGAAAAAATAAAAACTGGATTTTATCTCTACTTGTCCCAGTATATTTCTGTCTGTAAGTGTGAGGTTTTGACAACACTGCACGTCTAATTCAGAACATCCTGAATTATGACATTTGTACTGCAATATAGAAGACAACTCACCCTGCATCAATGCACAAGTTCTGGTTTGTGCCATCTGGTTTGTACAAGACGTCGGTGACACACTCGCTACCAACTTCAACTGTCTTAAATGGTGTTCCTGTTGTTGAACTGGAACTGACTTGTTCACTGAAAGATAGGGGGCGCTTTTATTTTTCTGATACTTCTTCACTTCTTTGGTATTTGTATTGCATGGCACGGTAATACACGTTATACATTTCCTATCTATATGTGATAATATACCATTTCCATGATCGTTTCGGATGCAATCAAAACGTTAGTGGCAATTTGTTTGGTCCACTTGTCTAATGAAGGTACTGGTAAAGGTCCGGGATAGAATCGGCCGTCAGTAACTCATACTTGCTTTAAAAGGCTAGTATGCTTGTCATAAGAGGCGACTAATGGGGTCAGGTGGTCAGACTCCCTGACCTGTTTGACAGATGTCATAGGTTCCCGATTACGGAGATCGATCTTCATGCTGTTGACCACTGGATTGTCTGGTCCAGACTCGATCATTTACAGACCGCCGTCACATAGCTGGAATATGCTGAGTGCGGCAGAAAACATTACTCACTCCGTCACTCTTCATTGAAGGCGAAGCAATCATACAACTGTGAGTGTTTATTAGGTGAAGATGAATCAACATCAATGCTTTACCATTTGCCAGATACTGGATTCTTTGTACTGTGAACAAGGATATGACATTCGCTTTCACATGTTAATGAGCTTCCTTCTGGTAATGTAGGGTTGGTAAAATGCGACTGAAACGAGATCGAGTAACATCCGTTACGCATTTTGAACGTGTTATGGCAATAAAGTAACACAACCTCTATGTCACCTACCTCACTTCAGACGAAGTTACAATATAACTCTCAAAGCTGACCAAAGTTGCATAGCATCATTTTTAATCCAATACATGTAGTCACAAGAAGTTACAGTTGGTGGGTACTTCTATGCGGAGAACTTATGATCAAGGATGTGGAAGTGAATTTAGTACAGTTCAGTCCTCAACGCCTTAAGAGGATCAGAAAATCTACAAGTATCCATGCGTGATAGAGCAGAGGAGTATCTCCTCATCTGTTCATAATGTGGTTTTCTTAGCTTTGAGGGATAACCACTTACCTCTGTGGGATTTGGAGTTGTAAGTCCGGCGTCAGTGACATCTACGTTGTAACAAACTGAGTCAGTTCTGTAACAAGGCAAACATAGAAACAGTCAAGTGGACACCATTTCCTGAAGCACAGGCCTTCAAAAGAGTTACTCTCAAGACCAAGATACGCCACATAAGCATCGTCAGTAAACGCACTTGTCTGCTGTTAAAAGTGCTTCGAACATCAAGGTACTGAATTGATGGCACACTTACGTTGCAGATGTCAGCTTAAAGCAAACTTTCTTTGGTCCTTTATCTGGAGACGTCAGAGTAACCGGCGTCGTGTACAGATCAGGCACACCTGTTGCAGTGTCCAGTTTGGGAGTCGGATCCACACTCACTTTCACATTACCAGAGGTAGGTCCAGGTGTAAGTGTCGGCGCTGTATGACTGTTAATAAATATAAATATGTTCTTGTCATTTATCTTAGAGGACATACCTCTAATGCTCCACTATTTTATCATTTTCACAAAGGCATAGTTCCCATTAGTGTGTACATGACTTGCTACGATTAAACATGCAGAACAGGAACGCATCTATTATTACACGTTACATGTAGTTCACATCAACTTGATAAAAAAATGTTCAAATTACCTTCCGCCAGGGGCTTGTGTATGCACTGGAAAGACACATGGTGTGCCTGTTACACATTTAATTGTGCCTCCATTTTCCACATTGTTGTCTGCATATTTTGGCTGTTGAATAAATGCAGTTTGATTATATGACCAAATAACATGTTGTAATGAGTGCTGCCATCATCAACATATCAAAGAGTAAAGTCTCTCTTAAAACATGCTGAGTGTTTCCTTTCACAAAATCAGGACAAACTCATATTTACACGAAACACTATATGACACTGATTTATAAGTATATTCTCTTAATGCTATCAGAATCGTACAATGTACTCTTCTTGAAGCAAAGATTCCTTTACATCCCTGAAAGGTGTTATCACTTTCGTGATTTAAAAACATACATATTAAACAAACAATGGAAACCGCGAATGATACTCTGGAATGACTTTAATTTAACATGCGACAGGTTAGACTTTCCTCAGGGAAATACGAACTTACAGTGCTTCCTGTGTTAGTTGATGGTCCTGCAGGGAGAAGAAATTATCGACAAAAGTATTGGTGTATACACGTAATATGTACTAACAAGAACGAGCGCAAATTGACATCATATTACATATATGCCACGTAGAAATAAAGCTACACCAATGCACGAGACAAACATAAAGTCCAAAAGAATCATTTTAAAGGCTATTACTTAAATTCTGTTGAATGCATTCTAGAATCTCAATATCTGTAAGTGTGACACACTGTCAGTACGAAAATCAAAATTGCTTGAGTTAAAAAATGATGACTCTCTGATTCTCCAACCTATGTTACATGAAGGTCCGGTGTATCCCAGTGGACAATCGCAACTACTTGTAGCTGGTTGCCATATCCCTCCAGAGCTGCAGAGGTTAGTCGTTGTTGCTTAAATTATATGATGAAAACAGTTGTAAAGCACAATGGCGTAAATCATAGTCGTGTTTTCTTTCATTTAAATTAAAATGGAAATCTTCTTTAACTTTGAGGACATGATATATGAGCGTGATGAAAATGGATTGTGAAAAACATTGGTTGACGTACGATTTTGACACTTGGGGCCCGTATAACCAGCCTCACATACGCACTCTGCCGTCGTGGATTGTTTCAGACATGAACCGTGGGTGTTGCAGGTTTCACCAGCACACGGATCTGACGGGTAAAAGAGACATACTAAATCACACATCATGTCCAAAACAGGGACATATAGGGTGGGTAGCTATAGTGATTATTACATGCACATGATGCTTAACGTCGTCAAAATACAATGATGTTATTAAAACATCGGGGGAATTGACATAACTGACAACAAAAGATATTTCAAATAGTTTGACCTGAACACGGATTTTCCATATAAGTGAAAGAAAACTAAGTCTCAAATAATGGTACTGTGTAGGTTAATACAAATATAACAATACTATCATATATATCCTATGATTCTAGAAAGGGTTCTGTCACCTTCGCCTCATTCAGACCACTGGGGTGGAAATATGATATGCATACGAAGTGAAATAAAGAATAAATACCTATGCTCGGAGACTTTTTCAAATCATAACATCTGTGTTCACCAGAGGGTCTGCAAAGATAAGGATACGTCTTTCACAAGTGGTATGTCAAAATGGTTCAGTGGCATCAACGCATCAAGCATTATGTTCCGACCTTCTTTGCATGAATGAAGGACGGTTACAGCTACAGTCGAAGGAGAGTCGAAAAAATAAAAACTGGATTTTATCTCTACTTGTCCCAGTATATTTCTGTCTGTAAGTGTGAGGTTTTGACAACACTGCACGTCTAATTCAGAACATCCTGAATTATGACATTTGTACTGCAATATAGAAGACAACTCACCCTGCATCAATGCACAAGTTCTGGTTTGTGCCATCTGGTTTGTACAAGACGTCGGTGACACACTCGCTACCAACTTCAACTGTCTTAAATGGTGTTCCTGTTGTTGAACTGGAACTGACTTGTTCACTGAAAGATAGGGGGCGCTTTTATTTTTCTGATACTTCTTCACTTCTTTGGTATTTGTATTGCATGGCACGGTAATACACGTTATACATTTCCTATCTATATGTGATAATATACCATTTCCATGATCGTTTCGGATGCAATCAAAACGTTAGTGGCAATTTGTTTGGTCCACTTGTCTAATGAAGGTACTGGTAAAGGTCCGGGATAGAATCGGCCGTCAGTAACTCATACTTGCTTTAAAAGGCTAGTATGCTTGTCATAAGAGGCGACTAATGGGGTCAGGTGGTCAGACTCCCTGACCTGTTTGACAGATGTCATAGGTTCCCGATTACGGAGATCGATCTTCATGCTGTTGACCACTGGATTGTCTGGTCCAGACTCGATCATTTACAGACCGCCGTCACATAGCTGGAATATGCTGAGTGCGGCAGAAAACATTACTCACTCCGTCACTCTTCATTGAAGGCGAAGCAATCATACAACTGTGAGTGTTTATTAGGTGAAGATGAATCAACATCAATGCTTTACCATTTGCCAGATACTGGATTCTTTGTACTGTGAACAAGGATATGACATTCGCTTTCACATGTTAATGAGCTTCCTTCTGGTAATGTAGGGTTGGTAAAATGCGACTGAAACGAGATCGAGTAACATCCGTTACGCATTTTGAACGTGTTATGGCAATAAAGTAACACAACCTCTATGTCACCTACCTCACTTCAGACGAAGTTACAATATAACTCTCAAAGCTGACCAAAGTTGCATAGCATCATTTTTAATCCAATACATGTAGTCACAAGAAGTTACAGTTGGTGGGTACTTCTATGCGGAGAACTTATGATCAAGGATGTGGAAGTGAATTTAGTACAGTTCAGTCCTCAACGCCTTAAGAGGATCAGAAAATCTACAAGTATCCATGCGTGATAGAGCAGAGGAGTATCTCCTCATCTGTTCATAATGTGGTTTTCATAGCTTTGAGGGATAACCACTTACCTCTGTGGGATTTGGAGTTGTAAGTCCGGCGTCAGTGACATCTACGTTGTAACAAACTGAGTCAGTTCTGTAACAAGGCAAACATAGAAACAGTCAAGTGGACACCATTTCCTGAAGCACAGGCCTTCAAAAGAGTTACTCTCAAGACCAAGATACGCCACATAAGCATCGTCAGTAAACGCACTTGTCTGCTGTTAAAAGTGCTTCGAACATCAAGGTACTGAATTGATGGCACACTTACGTTGCAGATGTCAGCTTAAAGCAAACTTTCTTTGGTCCTTTATCTGGAGACGTCAGAGTAACCGGCGTCGTGTACAGATCAGGCACACCTGTTGCAGTGTCCAGTTTGGGAGTCGGATCCACACTCACTTTCACATTACCAGAGGTAGGTCCAGGTGTAAGTGTCGGCGCTGTATGACTGTTAATAAATATAAATATGTTCTTGTCATTTATCTTAGAGGACATACCTCTAATGCTCCACTATTTTATCATTTTCACAAAGGCATAGTTCCCATTAGTGTGTACATGACTTGCTACGATTAAACATGCAGAACAGGAACGCATCTATTATTACACGTTACATGTAGTTCACATCAACTTGATAAAAAAATGTTCAAATTACCTTCCGCCAGGGGCTTGTGTATGCACTGGAAAGACACATGGTGTGCCTGTTACACATTTAATTGTGCCTCCATTTTCCACATTGTTGTCTGCATATTTTGGCTGTTGAATAAATGCAGTTTGATTATATGACCAAATAACATGTTGTAATGAGTGCTGCCATCATCAACATATCAAAGAGTAAAGTCTCTCTTAAAACATGCTGAGTGTTTCCTTTCACAAAATCAGGACAAACTCATATTTACACGAAACACTATATGATAGTGATTTATAAGTATATTCTCTTGATGCTATCAGAATCGTACAATGTACTCTTCTTGAAACAAAGATTCCTTTACATCACTGAAAGGTGTTATCACTTTCGGGATTTAAAAACATACATATTAAACAAACAATGGAAACCGCGAATGATACTCTGGAATGACTTTAATTTAACATGCGACAGGTTAGACTTTCCTCAGGGAAATACGAACTTACAGTGCTTCCTGTGTTAGTTGATGGTCCTGCAGGGAGAAGAAATTATTGACAAAAGTATTGGTGTATACACGTAATATGTACTAACAAGAACGAGCGCAAAATGACATCATATTACATATATGCCACGTAGAAATAAAGCTACACCAATGCACGAGACAAACATAAAGTCCAAAAGAATCATTTTAAAGGCTATTACTTAAATTCTGTTGAATGCATTCTAGAATCTCAATATCTGTAAGTGTGACACACTGTCAGTACGAAAATCAAAATTGCTTGAGTTAAAAAATGATGACTCTCTGATTCTCCAACCTATGTTACATGAAGGTCCGGTGTATCCCAGTGGACAATCGCAACTACTTGTAGCTGGTTGCCATATCCCTCCAGAGCTGCAGAGGTTAGTCGTTGTTGCTTAAATTATATGATGAAAACAGTTGTAAAGCACAATGGCGTAAATCATAGTCGTGTTTTCTTTCATTTAAATTAAAATGGAAATCTTCTTTAACTTTGAGGACATGATATATGAGCGTGATGAAAATGGATTGTGAAAAACATTGGTTGACGTACGATTTTGACACTTGGGGCCCGTATAACCAGCCTCACATACGCACTCTGCCGTCGTGGATTGTTTCAGACATGAACCGTGGGTGTTGCAGGTTTCACCAGCACACGGATCTGACGGGTAAAAGAGACATACTAAATCACACATCATGTCCAAAACAGGGACATATAGGGTGGGTAGCTATAGTGATTATTACATGCACATGATGCTTAACGTCGTCAAAATACAATGATGTTATTAAAACATCGGGGGAATTGACATAACTGACAACAAAAGATATTTCAAATAGTTTGACCTGAACACGGATTTTCCATATAAGTGAAAGAAAACTAAGTCTCAAATAATGGTACTGTGTAGGTTAATACAAATATAACAATACTATCATATATATCCTATGATTCTAGAAAGGGCTCTGTCACCTTCGCCTCATTCAGACCACTGGGGTGGAAATATGATATGCATACAAAGTGAAATAAAGAATAAATACCTATGCTCGGAGACTTTTTCAAATCATAACATCTGTGTTCACCAGAGGGTCTGCAAAGATAAGGATACGTCTTTCACAAGTGGTATGTCAAAATGGTTCAGTGGCATCAACGCATCAAGCATTATGTTCCGACCTTCTTTGCATGAATGAAGGACGGTTACAGCTACAGTCGAAGGAGAGTCGAAAAAATAAAAACTGGATTTTATCTCTACTTGTCCCAGTATATTTCTGTCTGTAAGTGTGAGGTTTTGACAACACTGCACGTCTAATTCAGAACATCCTGAATTATGACATTTGTACTGCAATATAGAAGACAACTCACCCTGCATCAATGCACAAGTTCTGGTTTGTGCCATCTGGTTTGTACAAGACGTCGGTGACACACTCGCTACCAACTTCAACTGTCTTAAATGGTGTTCCTGTTGTTGAACTGGAACTGACTTGTTCACTGAAAGATAGGGGGCGCTTTTATTTTTCTGATACTTCTTCACTTCTTTGGTATTTGTATTGCATGGCACGGTAATACACGTTATACATTTCCTATCTATATGTGATAATATACCATTTCCATGATCGTTTCGGATGCAATCAAAACGTTAGTGGCAATTTGTTTGGTCCACTTGTCTAATGAAGGTACTGGTAAAGGTCCGGGATAGAATCGGCCTTCAGTAACTCATACTTGCTTTAAAAGGCTAGTATGCTTGTCATAAGAGGCGACTAATGGGGTCAGGTGGTCAGACTCCCTGACCTGTTTGACAGATGTCATAGGTTCCCGATTACGGAGATCGATCTTCATGCTGTTGACCACTGGATTGTCTGGTCCAGACTCGATCATTTACAGACCGCCGTCACATAGCTGGAATATGCTGAGTGCGGCAGAAAACATTACTCACTCCGTCACTCTTCATTGAAGGCGAAGCAATCATACAACTGTGAGTGTTTATTAGGTGAAGATGAATCAACATCAATGCTTTACCATTTGCCAGATACTGGATTCTTTGTACTGTGAACAAGGATATGACATTCGCTTTCACATGTTAATGAGCTTCCTTCTGGTAATGTAGGGTTGGTAAAATGCGACTGAAACGAGATCGAGTAACATCCGTTACGCATTTTGAACGTGTTATGGCAATAAAGTAACACAACCTCTATGTCACCTACCTCACTTCAGACGAAGTTACAATATAACTCTCAAAGCTGACCAAAGTTGCATAGCATCATTTTTAATCCAATACATGTAGTCACAAGAAGTTACAGTTGGTGGGTACTTCTATGCGGAGAACTTATGATCAAGGATGTGGAAGTGAATTTAGTACAGTTCAGTCCTCAACGCCTTAAGAGGATCAGAAAATCTACAAGTATCCATGCGTGATAGAGCAGAGGAGTATCTCCTCATCTGTTCATAATGTGGTTTTCATAGCTTTGAGGGATAACCACTTACCTCTGTGGGATTTGGAGTTGTAAGTCCGGCGTCAGTGACATCTACGTTGTAACAAACTGAGTCAGTTCTGTAACAAGGCAAACATAGAAACAGTCAAGTGGACACCATTTCCTGAAGCACAGGCCTTCAAAAGAGTTACTCTCAAGACCAAGATACGCCACATAAGCATCGTCAGTAAACGCACTTGTCTGCTGTTAAAAGTGCTTCGAACATCAAGGTACTGAATTGATGGCACACTTACGTTGCAGATGTCAGCTTAAAGCAAACTTTCTTTGGTCCTTTATCTGGAGACGTCAGAGTAACCGGCGTCGTGTACAGATCAGGCACACCTGTTGCAGTGTCCAGTTTGGGAGTCGGATCCACACTCACTTTCACATTACCAGAGGTAGGTCCAGGTGTAAGTGTCGGCGCTGTATGACTGTTAATAAATATAAATATGTTCTTGTCATTTATCTTAGAGGACATACCTCTAATGCTCCACTATTTTATCATTTTCACAAAGGCATAGTTCCCATTAGTGTGTACATGACTTGCTACGATTAAACATGCAGAACAGGAACGCATCTATTATTACACGTTACATGTAGTTCACATCAACTTGATAAAAAAATGTTCAAATTACCTTCCGCCAGGGGCTTGTGTATGCACTGGAAAGACACATGGTGTGCCTGTTACACATTTAATTGTGCCTCCATTTTCCACATTGTTGTCTGCATATTTTGGCTGTTGAATAAATGCAGTTTGATTATATGACCAAATAACATGTTGTAATGAGTGCTGCCATCATCAACATATCAAAGAGTAAAGTCTCTCTTAAAACATGCTGAGTGTTTCCTTTCACAAAATCAGGACAAACTCATATTTACACGAAACACTATATGATAGTGATTTATAAGTATATTCTCTTGATGCTATCAGAATCGTACAATGTACTCTTCTTGAAACAAAGATTCCTTTACATCACTGAAAGGTGTTATCACTTTCGGGATTTAAAAACATACATATTAAACAAACAATGGAAACCGCGAATGATACTCTGGAATGACTTTAATTTAACATGCGACAGGTTAGACTTTCCTCAGGGAAATACGAACTTACAGTGCTTCCTGTGTTAGTTGATGGTCCTGCAGGGAGAAGAAATTATTGACAAAAGTATTGGTGTATACACGTAATATGTACTAACAAGAACGAGCGCAAAATGACATCATATTACATATATGCCACGTAGAAATAAAGCTACACCAATGCACGAGACAAACATAAAGTCCAAAAGAATCATTTTAAAGGCTATTACTTAAATTCTGTTGAATGCATTCTAGAATCTCAATATCTGTAAGTGTGACACACTGTCAGTACGAAAATCAAAATTGCTTGAGTTAAAAAATGATGACTCTCTGATTCTCCAACCTATGTTACATGAAGGTCCGGTGTATCCCAGTGGACAATCGCAACTACTTGTAGCTGGTTGCCATATCCCTCCAGAGCTGCAGAGGTTAGTCGTTGTTGCTTAAATTATATGATGAAAACAGTTGTAAAGCACAATGGCGTAAATCATAGTCGTGTTTTCTTTCATTTAAATTAAAATGGAAATCTTCTTTAACTTTGAGGACATGATATATGAGCGTGATGAAAATGGATTGTGAAAAACATTGGTTGACGTACGATTTTGACACTTGGGGCCCGTATAACCAGCCTCACATACGCACTCTGCCGTCGTGGATTGTTTCAGACATGAACCGTGGGTGTTGCAGGTTTCACCAGCACACGGATCTGACGGGTGAAAGAGACATACTAAATCACACATCATGTCCAAAACAGGGACATATAGGGTGGGTAGCTATAGTGATTATTACATGCACATGATGCTTAACGTCGTCAAAATACAATGATGTTATTAAAACATCGGGGGAATTGACATAACTGACAACAAAAGATATTTCAAATAGTTTGACCTGAACACGGATTTTCCATATAAGTGAAAGAAAACTAAGTCTCAAATAATGGTACTGTGTAGGTTAATACAAATATAACAACACTATCATATATATCCTATGATTCTAGAAAGGGCTCTGTCACCTTCGCCTCATTCAGACCACTGGGGTGGAAATATGATATGCATACAAAGTGAAATAAAGAATAAATACCTATGCTCGGAGACTTTTTCAAATCATAACATCTGTGTTCACCAGAGGGTCTGCAAAGATAAGGATACGTCTTTCACAAGTGGTATGTCAAAATGGTTCAGTGGCATCAACGCATCAAGCATTATGTTCCGACCTTCTTTGCATGAATGAAGGACGGTTACAGCTACAGTCGAAGGAGAGTCGAAAAAATAAAAACTGGATTTTATCTCTACTTGTCCCAGTATATTTCTGTCTGTAAGTGTGAGGTTTTGACAACACTGCACGTCTAATTCAGAACATCCTGAATTATGACATTTGTACTGCAATATAGAAGACAACTCACCCTGCATCAATGCACAAGTTCTGGTTTGTGCCATCTGGTTTGTACAAGACGTCGGTGACACACTCGCTACCAACTTCAACTGTCTTAAATGGTGTTCCTGTTGTTGAACTGGAACTGACTTGTTCACTGAAAGATAGGGGGCGCTTTTATTTTTCTGATACTTCTTCACTTCTTTGGTATTTGTATTGCATGGCACGGTAATACACGTTATACATTTCCTATCTATATGTGATAATATACCATTTCCACGATCGTTTCGGATGCAATCAAAACGTTAGTGGCAATTTGTTTGGTCCACTTGTCTAATGAAGGTACTGGTAAAGGTCCGGGATAGAATCGGCCGTCAGTAACTCATACTTGCTTTAAAAGGCTAGTATGCTTGTCATAAGAGGCGACTAATGGGGTCAGGTGGTCAGACTCCCTGACCTGTTTGACAGATGTCATAGGTTCCCGATTACGGAGATCGATCTTCATGCTGTTGACCACTGGATTGTCTGGTCCAGACTCGATCATTAACAGACCGCCGTCACATAGCTGGAATATGCTGAGTGCGGCAGAAAACATTACTCACTCCGTCACTCTTCATTGAAGGCGAAGCAATCATACAATTGTGAGTGTTTATTAGGTGAAGATGAATCAACATCAATGCTTTACCATTTTCCAGACATTGGATTCTTTGTACTGTGAACAAGGATATGACATTCGCTTTCACATGTTAATGAGCTTCCTTCTGGTAATGTAGGGTTGGTAAAATGCGACTGAAACGAGATCGAGTAACATCCGTTACGCATTTTGAACGTGTTATAGCAATAAAGTAACACAACCTCTATGTCATCTACCTCACTTCAGACGAAGTTACAATTTTACTCTCAAAGCTGACCAAAGTTGCATAGCATCATTTTTAATCCAATACATGTAGTCACAAGAAGTTACAGTTGGTGGGTACTTCTATGCGGAGAACTTATGATCAAGGATGTGGAAGTGAATTTAGTACAGTTCAGTCCTCAACGCCTTAAGAGGATCAGAAAATCTACAAGTATCCATGCGTAATAGAGCAGAGGAGTATCTCATCATCTGTTCATAATGTGGTTTTCATAGCTTTGAGGGATAACCACTTACCTCTGTGGGATTTGGAGTTGTAAGTCCGGCGTCAGTGACATCTACGTTGTAACAAACTGAGTCAGTTCTGTAACAAGGCAAACATAGAAACAGTCAAGTGGACACCATTTCCTGAAGCACAGGCCTTCAAAAGAGTTACTCTCAAGACCAAGATACGCCACATAAGCATCGTCAGCAAACGCACTTGTCTGCTGTTAAAAGTGCTTCGAACATCAAGGTACTGAATTGATGGCACACTTACGTTGCAGATGTCAGCTTAAAGCAAACTTTCTTTGGTCCTTTATCTGGAGACGTCAGAGTAACCGGCGTCGTGTACAGATCAGGCACACCTGTTGCAGTGTCCAGTTTGGGAGTCGGATCCACACTCACTTTCACATTACCAGAGGTAGGTCCAGGTGTAAGTGTCGGCGCTGTATGACTGTTAATAAATATAAATATGTTCTTGTCATTTATCTTAGAGGACATACCTCTAATGCTCCACTATTTTATCATTTTCACAAAGGCATAGTTCCCATTAGTGTGTACATGACTTGCTACGATTAAACATGCAGAACAGGAACGCATCTATTATTACACGTTACATGTAGTTCACATCAACTTGATAAAAAAATGTTCAAATTACCTTCCGCCAGGGGCTTGTGTATGCACTGGAAAGACACATGGTGTGCCTGTTACACATTTAATTGTGCCTCCATTTTCCACATTGTTGTCTGCATATTTTGGCTGTTGAATAAAAGCAGTTTAATTATATGACCAAATAACATGTTGTAATGAGTGCTGCCATCATCAGCATATCAAAGAGTAAAGTCTCTCTTAAAACATGCTGAGTGTTTCCTTTCACAAAATCAGGACAAACTCATATTTACACGAAACACTATATGATACTGATTTATAAGTGTATACTCTTAATGCTATCAGAATCGTACAATGTACTCTTCTTGAAGCAAAGATTCCTTTACATCCCTGAAATTGTTACCACTTTCGCGATTTAAAAACATACATATTAAACAAACAATGGAAACCGCGAATGATACTTTCGAATGACTTTAATTTAACATGCGCATGGTTTGACTTTCCCCAGGGAAATACGAACTTACAGTGCTTCCTGTGTTAGTTGATGGTCCTGCAGAGAGAAGAAATTATTGACAAAAGTATTGGTGTATACATGTAGTATGTACTAACAAGAACGAGCGCAAAATGACATCATATTACATATATGCCACGTAGAAATAAAGCTACACCAATGCACGAGACAAACATAAAGTCCAAAAGAATCATTTTAAAGGCTATTACTTAAATTCTGTTGAATGCATTCTAGTATATCAATATCTGTAAGTGTGACACACTGTCAGTACGAAAATCAAAATTGCTTGAGTTAAAAAATGATGACTCTCTGATTCTCCAACCTATGTTACATGAAGGTCCGGTGTATCCCAGTGGACAATCGCAACTACTTGTAGCTGGTTGCCATATCCCTCCAGAGCTGCAGAGGTTGGTCGTTGTTGCTTAAATTATATGATGAAAACAGTTGTAAAGCACAATGGAGTAAATCATAGTCGTGTTTTTTCATTTAAATTAAAATGGAAATCTTCTTTAACTTTGAGGACATGATATATGAGCGTGATGAAAATGGATTGTGAAAAACATTGGTTGACGTACGATTTTGACACTTGGGGCCCGTATAACCAGCCTCACATACGCACTCTGCCGTCGTGGATTGTTTCAGACATGAACCGTGGGTGTTGCAGGTTTCACCAGCACACGGATCTGACGGGTAAAAGAGACATACTAAATCACACATCATGTCCAAAACAGGGACATATAGGGTGGGTAGTGATTATTACATGCACATGATGCTTAACGTCGTCAAAATACAATGATGTTATTAAAACATCGGGGGAATTGACATAACTGACGACAAAAGATATTTCAAATAGTTTGACCTGAACACGGATTTTCCATCCAAGTGAAAGAAAACTAAGTCTCAAATAATGGTACTGTGTAGGTTAATATAAATATAACAATACTATCATATATATCCTATGATTCTAGAAAGGGTTCTGTCACCTTCGCCTCATTCAGACCACTGGGGTGGAAATATGATATGCATACGAAGTGAAATAAAGAATAAATACCTATGCTCAGAGACTTTTTCAAATCATAACATCTGTGTTCACCAGAGGGTCTGCAAAGATAAGGATACGTCTTTCACAAGTGGTATGTCAAAATGGTTCAGTGGCATCAACGCATCAAGCATTATGTTCCGACCTTCTTTGCATGAATGAAGGACGGTTACAGCTACAGTCGAAGGAGAGTCGAAAACATAAAAACTGGATTTTATCTCTACTTGTCCCAGTATATTTCTGTCTGTAAGTGTGAGGTTTTGACAACACTGCACGTCTAATTCAGAACATCCTGAATTATGACATTTGTACTGCAATATAGAAGACAACTCACCCTGCATCAATGCACAAGTTCTGGTTTGTGCCATCTGGTTTGTACAAGACGTCGGTGACACACTCGCTACCAACTTCAACTGTCTTAAATGGTGTTCCTGTTGTTGAACTGGAACTGACTTGTTCACTGAAAGATAGGGGGCGCTTTTATTTTTCTGATACTTCTTCACTTCTTTGGTATTTGTATTGCATGGCACGGTAATACACGTTATACATTTCCTATCTATATGTGATAATATACCATTTCCACGATCGTTTCGGATGCAATCAAAACGTTAGTGGCAATTTGTTTGGTCCACTTGTCTAATGAAGGTACTGGTAAAGGTCCGGGATAGAATCGGCCGTCAGTAACTCATACTTGCTTTAAAAGGCTAGTATGCTTGTCATAAGAGGCGACTAATGGGGTCAGGTGGTCAGACTCCCTGACCTGTTTGACAGATGTCATAGGTTCCCGATTACGGAGATCGATCTTCATGCTGTTGACCACTGGATTGTCTGGTCCAGACTCGATCATTAACAGACCGCCGTCACATAGCTGGAATATGCTGAGTGCGGCAGAAAACATTACTCACTCCGTCACTCTTCATTGAAGGCGAAGCAATCATACAATTGTGAGTGTTTATTAGGTGAAGATGAATCAACATCAATGCTTTACCATTTTCCAGACATTGGATTCTTTGTACTGTGAACAAGGATATGACATTCGCTTTCACATGTTAATGAGCTTCCTTCTGGTAATGTAGGGTTGGTAAAATGCGACTGAAACGAGATCGAGTAACATCCGTTACGCATTTTGAACGTGTTATAGCAATAAAGTAACACAACCTCTATGTCACCTACCTCACTTCAGACGAAGTTACAATTTTACTCTCAAAGCTGACCAAAGTTGCATAGCATCATTTTTAATCCAATACATGTAGTCACAAGAAGTTACAGTTGGTGGGTACTTCTATGCGGAGAACTTATGATCAAGGATGTGGAAGTGAATTTAGTACAGTTCAGTCCTCAACGCCTTAAGAGGATCAGAAAATCTACAAGTATCCATGCGTAATAAAGCAGAGGAGTATCTCATCATCTGTTCATAATGTGGTTTTCATAGCTTTGAGGGATAACCACTTACCTCTGTGGGATTTGGAGTTGTAAGTCCGGCGTCAGTGACATCTACGTTGTAACAAACTGAGTCAGTTCTGTAACAAGGCAAACATAGAAACAGTCAAGTGGACACCATTTCCTGAAGCACAGGCCTTCAAAAGAGTTACTCTCAAGACCAAGATACGCCACATAAGCATCGTCAGCAAACGCACTTGTCTGCTGTTAAAAGTGCTTCGAACATCAAGGTACTGAATTGATGGCACACTTACGTTGCAGATGTCAGCTTAAAGCAAACTTTCTTTGGTCCTTTATCTGGAGACGTCAGAGTAACCGGCGTCGTGTACAGATCAGGCACACCTGTTGCAGTGTCCAGTTTGGGAGTCGGATCCACACTCACTTTCACATTACCAGAGGTAGGTCCAGGTGTAAGTGTCGGCGCTGTATGACTGTTAATAAATATAAATATGTTCTTGTCATTTATCTTAGAGGACATACCTCTAATGCTCCACGATTTTATCATTTTCACAAAGGCATAGTTCCCATTAGTGTGTACATGACTTGCTACGATTAAACATGCAGAACAGGAACGCATCTATTATTACACGTTACATGTAGTTCACATCAACTTGATAAAAAATTGTTCAAATTACCTTCCGCCAGGGGCTTGTGTATGCACTGGAAAGACACATGGTGTGCCTGTTACACATTTAATTGTGCCTCCATTTTCCACATTGTTGTCTGCATATTTTGGCTGTTGAATAAAAGCAGTTTAATTATATGACCAAATAACATGTTGTAATGAGTGCTGCCATCATCAGCATATCAAAGAGTAAAGTCTCTCTTAAAACATGCTGAGTGTTTCCTTTCACAAAATCAGGACAAACTCATATTTACACGAAACACTATATGATACTGATTTATAAGTGTATACTCTTAATGCTATCAGAATCGTACAATGTACTCTTCTTGAAGCAAAGATTCCTTTACATCCCTGAAATTGTTACCACTTTCGCGATTTAAAAACATACATATTAAACAAACAATGGAAACCGCGAATGATACTTTCGAATGACTTTAATTTAACATGCGCATGGTTTGACTTTCCCCAGGGAAATACGAACTTACAGTGCTTCCTGTGTTAGTTGATGGTCCTGCAGAGAGAAGAAATTATTGACAAAAGTATTGGTGTATACATGTAGTATGTACTAACAAGAACGAGCGCAAAATGACATCATATTACATATATGCCACGTATAAATAAAGCTACACCAATGCACGAGACAAACATAAAGTCCAAAAGAATCATTTTAAAGGCTATTACTTAAATTCTGTTGAATGCATTCTAGTATATCAATATCTGTAAGTGTGACACACTGTCAGTACGAAAATCAAAATTGCTTGAGTTAAAAAATGATGACTCTCTGATTCTCCAACCTGTTTGACATGAAGGTCCGGTGTATCCCAGTGGACAATCGCAACTACTTGTAGCTGGTTGCCATATCCCTCCAGAGCTGCAGAGGTTGGTCGTTGTTGCTTAAATTATATGATGAAAACAGTTGTAAAGCACAATGGAGTAAATCATAGTCGTGTTTTTTCATTTAAATTAAAATGGAAATCTTCTTTAACTTTGAGGACATGATATATGAGCGTGATGAAAATGGATTGTGAAAAACATTGGTTGACGTACGATTTTGACACTTGGGGCCCGTATAACCAGCCTCACATACGCACTCTGCCGTCGTGGATTGTTTCAGACATGAACCGTGGGTGTTGCAGGTTTCACCAGCACACGGATCTGACGGGTGAAAGAGACATACTAAATCACACATCATGTCCAAAACAGGGACATATAGGGTGGGTAGTGATTATTACATGCACATGATGCTTAACGTCGTCAAAATACAATGATGTTATTAAAACATCGGGGGAATTGACATAACTGACGACAAAAGATATTTCAAATAGTTTGACCTGAACACGGATTTTCCATCCAAGTGAAAGAAAACTAAGTCTCAAATAATGGTACTGTGTAGGTTAATATAAATATAACAATACTATCATATATATCCTATGATTCTAGAAAGGGTTCTGTCACCTTCGCCTCATTCAGACCACTGGGGTGGAAATACGATATGCATACGAAGTGAAATAAAGAATAAATACCTATGCTCAGAGACTTTTTCAAATCATAACATCTGTGTTCACCAGACGGTCTGCAAAGATAAGGATACGTCTTTCACAAGTGGTATGTCAAAATAGTTCAGTGGCATCAACGCATCAAGCATTATGTTCTGACCTTCTTTGCATGAATGAAGGACGGTTGCAGCTACAGTCGACGTCGAAGGACAGTCGAAAAACTAAAAACTGGATTTTATCTCTACTTGTCCCAGTATATTTCTGTCTATAAGTGTGAGGTTTTGACAACACTGCACGTCTAATTCAGAACATCCTGAATTATGACATTTGTACTGCAATATAGAAGACAACTCACCCTGCATCAATGCACAAGTTCTGGTTTGTGCCATCTGGTTTGTACAAGACATCGGTGACACACTCGCTACCAACTTCAACTGTCTTAAATGGTGTTCCTGTTGTTGAACTGGAACTGACTTGGTCACTGAAAGATAGGGGGCGCTTTTATTTTTCTGATACTTCTTCACTTCTTTGGTATTTGTATTGCATGGCACGGTAATACACGTTATACATTTCCTATCTATATGTGATAATATACCATTTCCACGATCGTTTCGGATGCAATCAAAACGTTAGTGGCAATTTGTTTGGTCCACTTGTCTAATGAAGGTACTGGTAAAGGTCCGGGATAGAATCGGCCTTCAGTAACTCATACTTGCTTTAAAAGGCTAGTATGCTTGTCATAAGAGGCGACTAATGGGGTCAGGTGGTCAGACTACCTGACCTGTTTGACAGATGTGATAGGTTCCCGATTATGAAGATCAATGTTCATGCTGTTGACCACTGGATTGTCTGGTCCAGACTCGATTATTTACAGACCACCGTCACATAGCTGGAATATGCTGAGTGCGGCAGAAAACATTACTCACTCCGTCACTCTTCATTGAAGGCGAAGCAATCATACAACTGTGAGTGTTTATTAGGTGAAGATGAATCAACATCAATGCTTTACCATTTTCCAGACATTGGATTCTTTGTACTGTGAACAAGGATATGACATTCGCTTTCACATGTTAATGAGCTTCCTTCTGGTAATGTAGGGTTGGTAAAATGCGACTGAAACGAGATCGAGTAACATCCGTTACGCATTTTGAACGTGTTATGGCAATAAAGTAACACAACCTCTATGTCACCTACCTCACTTCAGACGAAGTTACAATATAACTCTCAAAGCTGACCAAAGTTGCATAGCATCATTTTTAATGCAATACATGTAGTCACAAGAAGTTACGGTTGGTGGGTACTTCTATGCGGAGAACTTATGATCAAGGATGTGGAAGTGAATTTAGTACAGTTCAGTCCTCAACGCCTTAAGAGGATCAGAAAATCTACAAGTATCCATGCGTGATAGAGCAGAGGAGTATCTCATCATCTGTTCATAATGTGGTTTTCTTAGCTTTGAGGGATAACCACATACCTCTGTGGGATTTGGAGTTGTAAGTCCGGCGTCAGTGACATCTACGTTGTAACAAACTGAGTCAGTTCTGTAACAAGGCAAACATAGAAACAGTCAAGTGGACACCATTTCCTGAAGCACAGGCCTTCAAAAGAGTTACTCTCAAGACCAAGATACGCCACATAAGCATCGTCAGCAAACGCACTTGTCTGCTGTTAAAAGTGCTTCGAACGTCAAGGTACTGAATGGATGGCACACTTACGTTGCAGATGTCAGCTTAAAGCAAACTTTCTTTGGTCCTTTATCTGGAGACGTCAGAGTAACCGGCGTCGTGTACAGATCAGGCACACCTGTTGCAGTGTCCAGTTTGGGAGTCGGATCCACACTCACTTTCACATTACCAGAGGTAGGTCCAGGTGTAAGTGTCGGCGCTGTATGACTGTTAATAAATATAAATATGTTCTTGTCATTTATCTTAGAGGACATACCTCTAATGCTCCACTATTTTATCATTTTCACAAAGGCATAGTTCCCATTAGTGTGTACATGACTTGCTACGATTAAACATGCAGAACAGGAACGCATCTATTATTACACGTTACATGTAGTTCACATCAACTTGATAAAAAAATGTTCAAATTACCTTCCGCCAGGGGCTTGTGTATGCACTGGAAAGACACATGGTGTGCCTGTTACACATTTAATTGTGCCTCCATTTTCCACATTGTTGTCTGCATATTTTGGCTGTTGAATAAAAGCAGTTTAATTATATGACCAAATAACATGTTGTAATGAGTGCTGCCATCATCAGCATATCAAAGAGTAAAGTCTCGCTTAAAACATGCTGAGTGTTTCCTTTCACAAAATCAGGACAAACTCATATTTACACGAAACACTATATGATACTGATTTATAAGTGTATACTCTTAATGCTATCAGAATCGTACAATGTACTCTTCTTGAAGCAAAGATTCCTTTACATCCCTGAAATTGCTACCACTTTCGTGATTTAAAAACATACATATTAAACAAACAATGGAAACCGCGAATGATACTTTCGAATGACTTTAATTTAACATGCGACAGGTTTGACTTTCCCCAGGGAAATACGAACTTACAGTGCTTCCTGTGTTAGTTGATGGTCCTGCAGAGAGAAGAAATTATTGACAAAAGTATTGGTGTATACATGTAATATGTACTAACAAGAACGAGCGCAAAATGACATCATATTACATATATGCCACGTAGAAATAAAGCTACACCAATGCACGAGACAGACATAAAGTCCAAAAGAATCATTTTAAAGGCTATTACTTAAATTCTGTTGAATGCATTCTAGTATATCAATATCTGTAAGTGTGACACACTGTCAGTACGAAAATCAAAATTGCTTGAGTTAAAAAATGATGACTCTCTGATTCTCCAACCTGTTTGACATGAAGGTCCGGTGTATCCCAGTGGACAATCGCAACTACTTGTAGCTGGTTGCCATATCCCTCCAGAGCTGCAGAGGTTGGTCGTTGTTGCTTAAATTATATGATGAAAACAGTTGTAAAGCACAATGGAGTAAATCATAGTCGTGTTTTTTCATTTAAATTAAAATGGAAATCTTCTTTAACTTTGAGGACATGATATATGAGCGTGATGAAAATGGATTGTGAAAAACATTGGTTGACGTACGATTTTGACACTTGGGGCCCGTATAACCAGCCTCACATACGCACTCTGCCGTCGTGGATTGTTTCAGACATGAACCGTGGGTGTTGCAGGTTTCACCAGCACACGGATCTGACGGGTGAAAGAGACATACTAAATCACACATCATGTCCAAAACAGGGACATATAGGGTGGGTAGTGATTATTACATGCACATGATGCTTAACGTCGTCAAAATACAATGATGTTATTAAAACATCGGGGGAATTGACATAACTGACGACAAAAGATATTTCAAATAGTTTGACCTGAACACGGATTTTCCATCCAAGTGAAAGAAAACTAAGTCTCAAATAATGGTACTGTGTAGGTTAATATAAATATAACAATACTATCAGATATATCCTATGATTCTAGAAAGAGTTCTGTCACCTTCGCCTCATTCAGACCACTGGGGTGGAAATATGATATGCATACGAAGTGAAATAAAGAATAAATACCTATGCTCAGAGACTTTTTCAAATCATAACATCTGTGTTCACCAGAGGGTCTGCAAAGATAAGGATACGTCTTTCACAAGTGGTATGTCAAAATAGTTCAGTGGCATCAACGCATCAAGCATTATGTTCTGACCTTCTTTGCATGAATGAAGGACGGTTGCAGCTACAGTCGACGTCGAAGGACAGTCGAAAAACTAAAAACTGGATTTTATCTCTACTTGTCCCAGTATATTTCTGTCTATAAGTGTGAGGTTTTGACAACACTGCACGTCTAATTCAGAACATCCTGAATTATGACATTTGTACTGCAATATAGAAGACAACTCACCCTGCATCAATGCACAAGTTCTGGTTTGTGCCATCTGGTTTGTACAAGACATCGGTGACACACTCGCTACCAACTTCAACTGTCTTAAATGGTGTTCCTGTTGTTGAACTGGAACTGACTTGGTCACTGAAAGATAGGGGGCGCTTTTATTTTTCTGATACTTCTTCACTTCTTTGGTATTTGTATTGCATGGCACGGTAATACACGTTATACATTTCCTATCTATATGTGATAATATACCATTTCCACGATCGTTTCGGATGCAATCAAAACGTTAGTGGTAATTTGTTTTGTCCACTGTTCTAATGAAGGTACTGGTAAAGGTCCGGGATAGAATCGACCGTCAGTAACTCATACTTGCTTTAAAAGGCTAGTATGCTTGTCATAAGAGGCGACTAATGGGGTCAGGTGGTCAGACTCCCTGACCTGTTTGACAGATGTCATAGGTTCCCGATTATGAAGATCAATGTTCATGCTGTTGACCACTAGATTGTCTGGTCCAGACTCGATTATTTACAGACCGCCGTCACATAGCTGGAATATGCTGAGTGCGGCAGAAAACATTACTCACTCCGTCACTCTTCAATGAAGGCGAAGCAATCATACAACTGTGAGTGTTTATTAGGTGAAGATGAATCAACATCAATGCATTACCATTTTCCAGATACTGGATTCTTTGTACTGTGAACAAGGATATGACATTCGCTTTCACATGTTAATGAGCTTCCTTCTGGTAATGTAGGGTTGGTAAAATGCGACTGAAACGAGATCGAGTAACATCCGTTACGCATTTTGAACGTGTTATGGCAATAAAGTAACACAACCTCTATGTCACCTACCTCACTTCAGACGAAGTTACAATATAACTCTCAAAGCTGACCAAAGTTGCACAGCATCATTTTTAATCCAATACATGTAGTCACAAGAAGTTACAGTTGGTGGGTACTTCTATGCGGAGAACTTATGATCAAGGATGTGGAAGTGAATTTAGTACAGTTCAGTCCTCAACGCCTTAAGAGGATCAGAAAATCTACAAGTATCCATGCGTGATAGAGCAGAGGAGTATCTCATCATCTGTTCATAATGTGGTTTTCATAGCTTTGAGGGATAACCACATACCTCTGTGGGATTTGGAGTTGTAAGTCCGGCGTCAGTGACATCTACGTTGTAACAAACTGAGTCAGTTCTGTAACAAGGCAAACATAGAAACAGTCAAGTGGACACCATTTCCTGAAGCACAGGCCTTCAAAAGAGTTACTCTCAAGACCAAGATACGCCACATAAGCATCGTCAGCAAACGCACTTGTCTGCTGTTAAAAGTGCTTCGAACATCAAGGTACTGAATTGATGGCACACTTACGTTGCAGATGTCAGCTTAAAGCAAACTTTCTTTGGTCCTTTATCTGGAGACGTCAGAGTAACCGGCGTCGTGTACAGATCAGGCACACCTGTTGCAGTGTCCAGTTTGGGAGTCGGATCCACACTCACTTTCACATTACCAGAGGTAGGTCCAGGTGTAAGTGTCGGCGCTGTATGACTGTTAATAAATATAAATATGTTCTTGTCATTTATCTTAGAGGACATACCTCTAATGCTCCACTATTTTATCATTTTCACAAAGGCATAGTTCCCATTAGTGTGTACATGACTTGCTACGATTAAACATGCAGAACAGGAACGCATCTATTATTACACGTTACATGTAGTTCATATCAACTTGATAAAAAATTGTGCAAATTACCTTCCGCCAGGGGCTTGTGTATGCACTGGAAAGACACATGGTATGCCTGTTACACATTTAATTGTGCCTCCATTTTCCACATTGTTGTCTGCATATTTTGGCTGTTGAATAAAAGCAGTTTAATTATATGACCAAATAACATGTTGTAATGAGTGCTGCCATCATCAGCATATCAAAGAGTAAAGTCTCTCTTAAAACATGCTGAGTGTTTCCTTTCACAAAATCAGGACAAACTCATATTTACACGAAACACTATATGATACTGATTTATAAGTGTATACTCTTAATGCTATCAGAATCGTACAATGTACTCTTCTTGAAGCAAAGATTCCTTTACATCCCTGAAATTGCTACCACTTTCGTGATTTAAAAACATACATATTAAACAAACAATGGAAACCGCGAATGATACTTTCGAATGACTTTAATTTAACATGCGACAGGTTTGACTTTCCCCAGGGAAATACGAACTTACAGTGCTTCCTGTGTTAGTTGATGGTCCTGCAGAGAGAAGAAATTATTGACAAAAGTATTGGTGTATACATGTAATATGTACTAACAAGAACGAGCGCAAAATGACATCATATTACATATATGCCACGTAGAAATAAAGCTACACCAATGCACGAGACAGACATAAAGTCCAAAAGAATCATTTTAAAGGCTATTACTTAAATTCTGTTGAATGCATTCTAGTATATCAATATCTGTAAGTGTGACACACTGTCAGTACGAAAATCAAAATTGCTTGAGTTAAAAAATGATGACTCTCTGATTCTCCAACCTGTTTGACATGAAGGTCCGGTGTATCCCAGTGGACAATCGCAACTACTTGTAGCTGGTTGCCATATCCCTCCAGAGCTGCAGAGGTTGGTCGTTGTTGCTTAAATTATATGATGAAAACAGTTGTAAAGCACAATGGAGTAAATCATAGTCGTGTTTTTTCATTTAAATTAAAATGGAAATCTTCTTTAACTTTGAGGACATGATATATGAGCGTGATGAAAATGGATTGTGAAAAACATTGGTTGACGTACGATTTTGACACTTGGGGCCCGTATAACCAGCCTCACATACGCACTCTGCCGTCGTGGATTGTTTCAGACATGAACCGTGGGTGTTGCAGGTTTCACCAGCACACGGATCTGACGGGTGAAAGAGACATACTAAATCACACATCATGTCCAAAACAGGGACATATAGGGTGGGTAGTGATTATTACATGCACATGATGCTTAACGTCGTCAAAATACAATGATGTTATTAAAACATCGGGGGAATTGACATAACTGACGACAAAAGATATTTCAAATAGTTTGACCTGAACACGGATTTTCCATCCAAGTGAAAGAAAACTAAGTCTCAAATAATGGTACTGTGTAGGTTAATATAAATATAACAATACTATCAGATATATCCTATGATTCTAGAAAGAGTTCTGTCACCTTCGCCTCATTCAGACCACTGGGGTGGAAATATGATATGCATACGAAGTGAAATAAAGAATAAATACCTATGCTCAGAGACTTTTTCAAATCATAACATCTGTGTTCACCAGAGGGTCTGCAAAGATAAGGATACGTCTTTCACAAGTGGTATGTCAAAATAGTTCAGTGGCATCAACGCATCAAGCATTATGTTCTGACCTTCTTTGCATGAATGAAGGACGGTTGCAGCTACAGTCGACGTCGAAGGACAGTCGAAAAACTAAAAACTGGATTTTATCTCTACTTGTCCCAGTATATTTCTGTCTATAAGTGTGAGGTTTTGACAACACTGCACGTCTAATTCAGAACATCCTGAATTATGACATTTGTACTGCAATATAGAAGACAACTCACCCTGCATCAATGCACAAGTTCTGGTTTGTGCCATCTGGTTTGTACAAGACATCGGTGACACACTCGCTACCAACTTCAACTGTCTTAAATGGTGTTCCTGTTGTTGAACTGGAACTGACTTGGTCACTGAAAGATAGGGGGCGCTTTTATTTTTCTGATACTTCTTCACTTCTTTGGTATTTGTATTGCATGGCACGGTAATACACGTTATACATTTCCTATCTATATGTGATAATATACCATTTCCACGATCGTTTCGGATGCAATCAAAACGTTAGTGGTAATTTGTTTTGTCCACTGTTCTAATGAAGGTACTGGTAAAGGTCCGGGATAGAATCGACCGTCAGTAACTCATACTTGCTTTAAAAGGCTAGTATGCTTGTCATAAGAGGCGACTAATGGGGTCAGGTGGTCAGACTCCCTGACCTGTTTGACAGATGTCATAGGTTCCCGATTATGAAGATCAATGTTCATGCTGTTGACCACTAGATTGTCTGGTCCAGACTCGATTATTTACAGACCGCCGTCACATAGCTGGAATATGCTGAGTGCGGCAGAAAACATTACTCACTCCGTCACTCTTCAATGAAGGCGAAGCAATCATACAACTGTGAGTGTTTATTAGGTGAAGATGAATCAACATCAATGCATTACCATTTTCCAGATACTGGATTCTTTGTACTGTGAACAAGGATATGACATTCGCTTTCACATGTTAATGAGCTTCCTTCTGGTAATGTAGGGTTGGTAAAATGCGACTGAAACGAGATCGAGTAACATCCGTTACGCATTTTGAACGTGTTATGGCAATAAAGTAACACAACCTCTATGTCACCTACCTCACTTCAGACGAAGTTACAATATAACTCTCAAAGCTGACCAAAGTTGCACAGCATCATTTTTAATCCAATACATGTAGTCACAAGAAGTTACAGTTGGTGGGTACTTCTATGCGGAGAACTTATGATCAAGGATGTGGAAGTGAATTTAGTACAGTTCAGTCCTCAACGCCTTAAGAGGATCAGAAAATCTACAAGTATCCATGCGTGATAGAGCAGAGGAGTATCTCATCATCTGTTCATAATGTGGTTTTCATAGCTTTGAGGGATAACCACATACCTCTGTGGGATTTGGAGTTGTAAGTCCGGCGTCAGTGACATCTACGTTGTAACAAACTGAGTCAGTTCTGTAACAAGGCAAACATAGAAACAGTCAAGTGGACACCATTTCCTGAAGCACAGGCCTTCAAAAGAGTTACTCTCAAGACCAAGATACGCCACATAAGCATCGTCAGCAAACGCACTTGTCTGCTGTTAAAAGTGCTTCGAACATCAAGGTACTGAATTGATGGCACACTTACGTTGCAGATGTCAGCTTAAAGCAAACTTTCTTTGGTCCTTTATCTGGAGACGTCAGAGTAACCGGCGTCGTGTACAGATCAGGCACACCTGTTGCAGTGTCCAGTTTGGGAGTCGGATCCACACTCACTTTCACATTACCAGAGGTAGGTCCAGGTGTAAGTGTCGGCGCTGTATGACTGTTAATAAATATAAATATGTTCTTGTCATTTATCTTAGAGGACATACCTCTAATGCTCCACTATTTTATCATTTTCACAAAGGCATAGTTCCCATTAGTGTGTACATGACTTGCTACGATTAAACATGCAGAAGAGGAACGCATCTATTATTACACGTTACATGTAGTTCATATCAACTTGATAAAAAATTGTGCAAATTACCTTCCGCCAGGGGCTTGTGTATGCACTGGAAAGACACATGGTGTGCCTGTTACACATTTAATTGTGCCTCCATTTTCCACATTGTTGTCTGCATATTTTGGCTGTTGAATAAAAGCAGTTTAATTATATGACCAAATAACATGTTGTAATGAGTGCTGCCATCATCAGCATATCAAAGAGTAAAGTCTCTCTTAAAACATGCTGAGTGTTTCCTTTCACAAAATCAGGACAAACTCATATTTACACGAAACACTATATGATACTGATTTATAAGTGTATACTCTTAATGCTATCAGAATCGTACAATGTACTCTTCTTGAAGCAAAGATTCCTTTACATCCCTGAAATTGCTACCACTTTCGTGATTTAAAAACATACATATTAAACAAACAATGGAAACCGCGAATGATACTTTCGAATGACTTTAATTTAACATGCGACAGGTTTGACTTTCCCCAGGGAAATACGAACTTACAGTGCTTCCTGTGTTAGTTGATGGTCCTGCAGAGAGAAGAAATTATTGACAAAAGTATTGGTGTATACATGTAATATGTACTAACAAGAACGAGCGCAAAATGACATCATATTACATATATGCCACGTAGAAATAAAGCTACACCAATGCACGAGACAGACATAAAGTCCAAAAGAATCATTTTAAAGGCTATTACTTAAATTCTGTTGAATGCATTCTAGTATATCAATATCTGTAAGTGTGACACACTGTCAGTACGAAAATCAAAATTGCTTGAGTTAAAAAATGATGACTCTCTGATTCTCCAACCTGTTTGACATGAAGGTCCGGTGTATCCCAGTGGACAATCGCAACTACTTGTAGCTGGTTGCCATATCCCTCCAGAGCTGCAGAGGTTGGTCGTTGTTGCTTAAATTATATGATGAAAACAGTTGTAAAGCACAATGGAGTAAATCATAGTCGTGTTTTTTCATTTAAATTAAAATGGAAATCTTCTTTAACTTTGAGGACATGATATATGAGCGTGATGAAAATGGATTGTGAAAAACATTGGTTGACGTACGATTTTGACACTTGGGGCCCGTATAACCAGCCTCACATACGCACTCTGCCGTCGTGGATTGTTTCAGACATGAACCGTGGGTGTTGCAGGTTTCACCAGCACACGGATCTGACGGGTGAAAGAGACATACTAAATCACACATCATGTCCAAAACAGGGACATATAGGGTGGGTAGTGATTATTACATGCACATGATGCTTAACGTCGTCAAAATACAATGATGTTATTAAAACATCGGGGGAATTGACATAACTGACGACAAAAGATATTTCAAATAGTTTGACCTGAACACGGATTTTCCATCCAAGTGAAAGAAAACTAAGTCTCAAATAATGGTACTGTGTAGGTTAATATAAATATAACAATACTATCAGATATATCCTATGATTCTAGAAAGAGTTCTGTCACCTTCGCCTCATTCAGACCACTGGGGTGGAAATATGATATGCATACGAAGTGAAATAAAGAATAAATACCTATGCTCAGAGACTTTTTCAAATCATAACATCTGTGTTCACCAGAGGGTCTGCAAAGATAAGGATACGTCTTTCACAAGTGGTATGTCAAAATAGTTCAGTGGCATCAACGCATCAAGCATTATGTTCTGACCTTCTTTGCATGAATGAAGGACGGTTGCAGCTACAGTCGACGTCGAAGGACAGTCGAAAAACTAAAAACTGGATTTTATCTCTACTTGTCCCAGTATATTTCTGTCTATAAGTGTGAGGTTTTGACAACACTGCACGTCTAATTCAGAACATCCTGAATTATGACATTTGTACTGCAATATAGAAGACAACTCACCCTGCATCAATGCACAAGTTCTGGTTTGTGCCATCTGGTTTGTACAAGACATCGGTGACACACTCGCTACCAACTTCAACTGTCTTAAATGGTGTTCCTGTTGTTGAACTGGAACTGACTTGGTCACTGAAAGATAGGGGGCGCTTTTATTTTTCTGATACTTCTTCACTTCTTTGGTATTTGTATTGCATGGCACGGTAATACACGTTATACATTTCCTATCTATATGTGATAATATACCATTTCCACGATCGTTTCGGATGCAATCAAAACGTTAGTGGCAATTTGTTTTGTCCACTGTTCTAATGAAGGTACTGGTAAAGGTCCGGGATAGAATCGGCCTTCAGTAACTCATACTTGCTTTAAAAGGCTAGTATGCTTGTCATAAGAGGCGACTAATGGGGTCAGGTGGTCAGACTCCCTGACCTGTTTGACAGATGTCATAGGTTCCCGATTATGAAGATCAATGTTCATGCTGTTGACCACTGGATTGTCTGGTCCAGACTCGATTATTTACAGACCGCCGTCACATAGCTGGAATATGCTGAGTGCGGCAGAAAACATTACTCACTCCGTCACTCTTCATTGAAGGCGAAGCAATCATACAACTGTGAGTGTTTATTAGGTGAAGATGAATCAACATCAATGCATTACCATTTTCCAGATACTGGATTCTTTGTACTGTGAACAAGGATATGACATTCGCTTTCACATGTTAATGAGCTTCCTTCTGGTAATGTAGGGTTGGTAAAATGCGACTGAAACGAGATCGAGTAACATCCGTTACGCATTTTGAACATGTTATGGTAATAAAGTAACACAACCTCTATGTCACCTACCTCACTTCAGACGAAGTTACAATATAACTCTCAAAGCTGACCAAAGTTGCACAGCATCATTTTTAATCCAATACATGTAGTCGCAAGAAGTTACAGTTGGTGGGTACTTCTATGCGGAGAACTTATGATCAAGGATGTGGAAGTGAATTTAGTACAGTTCAGTCCTCAACGCCTTAAGAGGATCAGAAAATCTACAAGTATCCATGCGTGATAGAGCAGAGGAGTATCTCATCATCTGTTCATAATGTGGTTTTCATAGCTTTGAGGGATAACCACATACCTCTGTGGGATTTGGAGTTGTAAGTCCGGCGTCAGTGACATCTACGTTGTAACAAACTGAGTCAGTTCTGTAACAAGGCAAACATAGAAACAGTCAAGTGGACACCATTTCCTGAAGCACAGGCCTTCAAAAGAGTTACTCTCAAGACCAAGATACGCCACATAAGCATCGTCAGCAAACGCACTTGTCTGCTGTTAAAAGTGCTTCGAACATCAAGGTACTGAATTGATGGCACACTTACGTTGCAGATGTCAGCTTAAAGCAAACTTTCTTTGGTCCTTTATCTGGAGACGTCAGAGTAACCGGCGTCGTGTACAGATCAGGCACACCTGTTGCAGTGTCCAGTTTGGGAGTCGGATCCACACTCACTTTCACATTACCAGAGGTAGGTCCAGGTGTAAGTGTCGGCGCTGTATGACTGTTAATAAATATAAATATGTTCTTGTCATTTATCTTAGAGGACATACCTCTAATGCTCCACTATTTTATCATTTTCACAAAGGCATAGTTCCCATTAGTGTGTACATGACTTGCTACGATTAAACATGCAGAAGAGGAACGCATCTATTATTACACGTTACATGTAGTTCACATCAACTTGATAAAAAAAATGTTCAAATTACCTTCCGCCAGGGGCTTGTGTATGCACTGGAAAGACACATGGTGTGCCTGTTACACATTTAATTGTGCCTCCATTTTCCACATTGTTGTCTGCATATTTTGGCTGTTGAATAAAAGCAGTTTAATTATATGACCAAATAACATGTTGTAATGAGTGCTGCCATCATCAGCATATCAAAGAGTAAAGTCTCTCTTAAAACATGCTGAGTGTTTCCTTTCACAAAATCAGGACAAACTCATATTTACACGAAACACTATATGATACTGATTTATAAGTGTATACTCTTAATGCTATCAGAATCGTACAATGTACTCTTCTTGAAGCAAAGATTCCTTTACATCCCTGAAAGGTGTTATCACTTTCGTGATTTAAAAACATACATATTAAACAAACAATGGAAACCGCGAATGATACTTTGGAATGACTTTAATTTAAAATGCGACAGGTTTGACTTTCCCCAGGGAAATACGAACTTACAGTGCTTCCTGTGTTAGTTGATGGTCCTGCAGAGAGAAGAAATTATTGACAAAAGTATTGGTGTATACATGTAATATGTACTAACAAGAACGAGCGCAAAATGACATCATATTACATATATGCCACGTAGAAATAAAGCTACACCAATGCACGAGACAGACATAAAGTCCAAAAGAATCATTTTAAAGGCTATTACTTAAATTCTGTTGAATGCATTCTAATATATCAATATCTGTAAGTGTGACACACTGTCAGTACGAAAATGAAAATTGCTTGAGTTCTCCAACCTGTTTTACATGAAGGTCCGGTGTATCCCAGTGGACAATCGCAACTACTTGTAGCTGGTTGCCATATCCCTCCAGAGCTGCAGAGGTTGGTCGTTGTTGCTTAAATTATATGATGAAAACAGTTGTAAAGCACAATGGAGTAAATCATAGTCGTGTTTTTTCATTTAAATTAAAATGGAAATCTTCTTTAACTTTGAGGACATGATATATGAGCGTGATGAAAATGGATTGTGAAAAACATTGGTTGACGTACGATTTTGACACTTGGGGCCCGTATAACCAGCCTCACATACGCACTCTGCCGTCGTGGATTGTTTCAGACATGAACCGTGGGTGTTGCAGGTTTCACCAGCACACGGATCTGACGGGTAAAAGAGACATACTAAATCACACATCATGTCCAAAACAGGGACATATAGGGTGGGTAGTGATTATTACATGCACATGATGCTTAACGTCGTCAAAATACAATGATGTTATTAAAACATCGGGGGAATTGACATAACTGACGACAAAAGATATTTCAAATAGTTTGACCTGAACACGGATTTTCCATCCAAGTGAAAGAAAACTAAGTCTCAAATAATGGTACTGTGTAGGTTTACATAAATATAACAATACTATCAGATATATCCTATGATTCTAGAAAGGGTTCTGTCACCTTCGCCTCATTCAGACCACTGGGGTGGAAATATGATATGCATACGAAGTGAAATAAAGAATAAATACCTATGCTCAGAGACTTTTTCAAATCATAACATCTGTGTTCACCAGAGGGTCTGCAAAGATAAGAATACGTCTTTCACAAGTGGTATGTCAAAATAGTTCAGTGGCATCAACGCATCAAGCATTATGTTCTGACCTTCTTTGCATGAATGAAGGACGGTTGCAGCTACAGTCGACGTCGAAGGACAGTCGAAAAACTAAAAACTGGATTTTATCTCTACTTGTCCCAGTATATTTCTGTCTATAAGTGTGAGGTTTTGACAACACTGCACGTCTAATTCAGAACATCCTGAATTATGACATTTGTACTGCAATATAGAAGACAACTCACCCTGCATCAATGCACAAGTTCTGGTTTGTGCCATCTGGTTTGTACAAGACATCGGTGACACACTCGCTACCAACTTCAACTGTCTTAAATGGTGTTCCTGTTGTTGAACTGGAACTGACTTGGTCACTGAAAGATAGGGGGCGCTTTTATTTTTCTGATACTTCTTCACTTCTTTGGTATTTGTATTGCATGGCACGGTAATACACGTTATACATTTCCTATCTATATGTGATAATATACCATTTCCACGATCGTTTCGGATGCAATCAAAACGTTAGTGGCAATTTGTTTTGTCCACTGTTCTAATGAAGGTACTGGTAAAGGTCCGGGATAGAATCGACCGTCAGTAACTCATACTTGCTTTAAAAGGCTAGTATGCTTGTCATAAGAGGCGACTAATGGGGTCAGGTGGTCAGACTCCCTGACCTGTTTGACAGATGTCATAGGTTCCCGATTATGAAGATCAATGTTCATGCTGTTGACCACTAGATTGTCTGGTCCAGACTCGATTATTTACAGACCGCCGTCACATAGCTGGAATATGCTGAGTGCGGCAGAAAACATTACTCACTCCGTCACTCTTCATTGAAGGCGAAGCAATCATACAACTGTGAGTGTTTATTAGGTGAAGATGAATCAACATCAATGCATTACCATTTTCCAGATACTGGATTCTTTGTACTGTGAACAAGGATATGACATTCGCTTTCACATGTTAATGAGCTTCCTTCTGGTAATGTAGGGTTGGTAAAATGCGACTGAAACGAGATCGAGTAACATCCGTTACGCATTTTGAACGTGTTATGGCAATAAAGTAACACAACCTCTATGTCACCTACCTCACTTCAGACGAAGTTACAATATAACTCTCAAAGCTGACCAAAGTTGCATAGCATCATTTTTAATGCAATACATGTAGTCACAAGAAGTTACAGTTGGTGGGTACTTCTATGCGGAGAACTTATGATCAAGGATGTGGAAGTGAATTTAGTACAGTTCAGTCCTCAACGCCTTAAGAGGATCAGAAAATCTACAAGTATCCATGCGTGATAGAGCAGAGGAGTATCTCATCATCTGTTCATAATGTGGTTTTCATAGCTTTGAGGGATAACCACATACCTCTGTGGGATTTGGAGTTGTAAGTCCGGCGTCAGTGACATCTACGTTGTAACAAACTGAGTCAGTTCTGTAACAAGGCAAACATAGAAACAGTCAAGTGGACACCATTTCCTGAAGCACAGGCCTTCAAAAGAGTTACTCTCAAGACCAAGATACGCCACATAAGCATCGTCAGCAAACGCACTTGTCTGCTGTTAAAAGTGCTTCGAACATCAAGGTACTGAATTGATGGCACACTTACGTTGCAGATGTCAGCTTAAAGCAAACTTTCTTTGGTCCTTTATCTGGAGACGTCAGAGTAACCGGCGTCGTGTACAGATCAGGCACACCTGTTGCAGTGTCCAGTTTGGGAGTCGGATCCACACTCACTTTCACATTACCAGAGGTAGGTCCAGGTGTAAGTGTCGGCGCTGTATGACTGTTAATAAATATAAATATGTTCTTGTCATTTATCTTAGAGGACATACCTCTAATGCTCCACTATTTTATCATTTTCACAAAGGCATAGTTCCCATTAGTGTGTACATGACTTGCTACGATTAAACATGCAGAAGAGGAACGCATCTATTATTACACGTTACATGTAGTTCACATCAACTTGATAAAAAAAATGTTCAAATTACCTTCCGCCATGGGCTTGTGTATGCACTGGAAAGACACATGGTGTGCCTGTTACACATTTAATTGTGCCTCCATTTTCCACATTGTTGTCTGCATATTTTGGCTGTTGAATAAAAGCAGTTTAATTATATGACCAAATAACATGTTGTAATGAGTGCTGCCATCATCAGCATATCAAAGAGTAAAGTCTCTCTTAAAACATGCTGAGTGTTTCCTTTCACAAAATCAGGACAAACTCATATTTACACGAAACACTATATGATACTGAGTTATAAGTGTATACTCTTAATGCTATCAGAATCGTACAATGTACTCTTCTTGAAGCAAAGATTCCTTTACATCCCTGAAAGGTGTTATCACTTTCGTGATTTAAAAACATACATATTAAACAAACAATGGAAACCGCGAATGATACTTTGAAATGACTTTAATTTAAAATGCGACAGGTTTGACTTTCCCCAGGGAAATACGAACTTACAGTGCTTCCTGTGTTAGTTGATGGTCCTGCAGAGAGAAGAAATTATTGACAAAAGTATTGGTGTATACATGTAATATGTACTAACAAGAACGAGCGCAAAATGACATCATATTACATATATGCCACGTAGAAATAAAGCTACACCAATGCACGAGACAGACATAAAGTCCAAAAGAATCATTTTAAAGGCTATTACTTAAATTCTGTTGAATGCATTCTAATATATCAATATCTGTAAGTGTGACACACTGTCAGTACGAAAATGAAAATTGCTTCAGTTCTCCAACCTGTTTTACATGAAGGTCCGGTGTATCCCAGTGGACAATCGCAGCTACTTGTAGCTGGTTGCCATATCCCTCCAGAGCTGCAGAGGTTGGTCGTTGTTGCTTAAATTATATGATGAAAACAGTTGTAAAGCACAATGGAGTAAATCATAGTCGTGTTTTTTCATTTAAATTAAAATGGAAATCTTCTTTAACTTTGAGGACATGATATATGAGCGTGATGAAAATGGATTGTGAAAAACATTGGTTGACGTACGATTTTGACACTTGGGGCCCGTATAACCAGCCTCACATACGCACTCTGCCGTCGTGGATTGTTTCAGACATGAACCGTGGGTGTTGCAGGTTTCACCAGCACACGGATCTGACGGGTAAAAGAGACATACTAAATCACACATCATGTCCAAAACAGGGACATATAGGGTGGGTAGTGATTATTACATGCACATGATGCTTAACGTCGTCAAAATACAATGATGTTATTAAAACATCGGGGGAATTGACATAACTGACGACAAAAGATATTTCAAATAGTTTGACCTGAACACGGATTTTCCATCCAAGTGAAAGAAAACTAAGTCTCAAGTATTGGTACTGTGTAGGTTTACATAAATATAACAATACTATCAGATATATCCTATGATTCTAGAAAGGGTTCTGTCACCTTCGCCTCATTCAGACCACTGGGGTGGAAATATGATATGCATACGAAGTGAAATAAAGAATAAATACCTATGCTCAGAGACTTTTTCAAATCATAACATCTGTGTTCACCAGAGGGTCTGCAAAGATAAGGATACGTCTTTCACAAGTGGTATGTCAAAATAGTTCAGTGGCATCAACGCATCAAGCATTATGTTCTGACCTTCTTTGCATGAATGAAGGACGGTTGCAGCTACAGTCGACGTCAAAGGACAGTCGAAAAACTAAAAACTGGATTTTATCTCTACTTGTCCCAGTATATTTCTGTCTATAAGTGTGAGGTTTTGACAACACTGCACGTCTAATTCAGAACATCCTGAATTATGACATTTGTACTGCAATATAGAAGACAACTCACCCTGCATCAATGCACAAGTTCTGGTTTGTGCCATCTGGTTTGTACAAGACATCGGTGACACACTCGCTACCAACTTCAACTGTCTTAAATGGTGTTCCTGTTGTTGAACTGGAACTGACTTGGTCACTGAAAGATAGGGGGCGCTTTTATTTTTCTGATACTTCTTCACTTCTTTGGTATTTGTATTGCATGGCACGGTAATACACGTTATACATTTCCTATCTATATGTGACAATATACCATTTCCACGATCGTTTCGGATGCAATCAAAACGTTAGTGGCAATTTGTTTTGTCCACTTGTCTAATGAAGGTACTGGTAAAGGTCCGGGATAGAATCGGCCTTCAGTAACTCATACTTGCTTTAAAAGGCTAGTATGCTTGTCATAAGAGGCGACTAATGGGGTCAGGTGGTCAGACTCCCTGACCTGTTTGACAGATGTCATAGGTTCCCGATTATGAAGATCAATGTTCATGCTGTTGACCACTGGATTGTCTGGTGCAGACTCGATTATTTACATACCACTGTCACATAGCTGGAATATGCTGAGTGCGGCAGAAAACATTACTCACTCCGTCACTCTTCATTGAAGGCAAAGCAATCATACAATTGTGAGTGTTTATTAGGTGAAGATGAATCAACATCAATGCTTTACCATTTTCCAGACATTGGATTCTTTGTACTGTGAACAAGGATATGACATTCGCTTTCACATGTTAATGAGCTTCCTTCTGGTAATGTAGGGTTGGTAAAATGCGACTGAAACGAGATCGAGTAACATCCGTTACGCATTGTGAACGTGTTATAGCAATAAAGTAACACAACCTCTATGTCACCTACCTCACTTCAGACGAAGTTACAATATAACTCTCAAAGCTGACCAAAGTTGCATAGCATCATTTTTAATCCAATACATGTAGTCACAAGAAGTTACAGTTGGTGGGTACTTCTATGCGGAGAACTTATGATCAAGGATGTGGAAGTGAATTTAGTACAGTTCAGTCCTCAACGCCTTAAGAGGATCAGAAAATCTACAAGTATCCATGCGTGATAGAGCAGAGGAGTATCTCATCATCTGTTCATAATGTGGTTTTCATAGCTTTGAGGGATAACCACTTACCTCTGTGGGATTTGGAGTTGTAAGTCCGGCGTCAGTGACATCTACGTTGTAACAAACTGAGTCAGTTCTGTAACAAGGCAAACATAGAAACAGTCAAGTGGACACCATTTCCTGAAGCACAGGCCTTCAAAAGAGTTACTCTCAAGACCAAGATACGCCACATAAGCATCGTCAGCAAACGCACTTGTCTGCTGTTAAAAGTGCTTCGAACATCAAGGTACTGAATTGATGGCACACTTACGTTGCAGATGTCAGCTTAAAGCAAACTTTCTTTGGTCCTTTATCTGGAGACGTCAGAGTAACCGGCGTCGTGTACAGATCAGGCACACCTGTTGCAGTGTCCAGTTTGGGAGTCGGATCCACACTCACTTTCACATTACCAGAGGTAGGTCCAGGTGTAAGTGTCGGCGCTGTATGACTGTTAATAAATATAAATATGTTCTTGTCATTTATCTTAGAGGACATACCTCTAATGCTCCACTATTTTATCATTTTCACAAAGGCATAGTTCCCATTAGTGTGTACATGACTTGCTACGATTAAACATGCAGAACAGGAACGCATCTATTATTACACGTTACATGTAGTTCATATCAACTTGATAAAAAATTGTTCAAATTACCTTCCGCCAGGGGCTTGTGTATGCACTGGAAAGACACATGGTATGCCTGTTACACATTTAATTGTGCCTCCATTTTCCACATTGTTGTCTGCATATTTTGGCTGTTGAATAAAAGCAGTTTAATTATATGACCAAATAACATGTTGTAATGAGTGCTGCCATCATCAGCATATCAAAGAGTAAAGTCTCTCTTAAAACATGCTGAGTGTTTCCTTTCACAAAATCAGGACAAACTCATATTTACACGAAACACTATATGATACTGAGTTATAAGTGTATACTCTTAATGCTATCAGAATCGTACAATGTACTCTTCTTGAAGCAAAGATTCCTTTACATCCCTGAAAGGTGTTATCACTTTCGTGATTTAAAAACATACATATTAAACAAACAATGGAAACCGCGAATGATACTTTGGAATGACTTTAATTTAACATGCGACAGGTTTGACTTTCCCCAGGGAAATACGAACTTACAGTGTTTCCTGTGTTAGTTGATGGTCCTGCAGAGAATAGAAATTATTGACAAAAGTATTGGTGTATACATGTAATATGTACTAACAAGAACGAGCGCAAAATGACATCATATTACATATATGCCACGTAGAAATAAAGCTACACCAATGCACGAGACAGACATAAAGTCCAAAAGAATCATTTTAAAGGCTATTACTTAAATTCTGTTGAATGCATTCTAGTATATCAATATCTGTAAGTGTGACACACTGTCAGTACGAAAATCAAAATTGCTTGAGTTAAACAATGATGACTCTCTGATTCTCCAACCTGTTTTACATGAAGGTCCGGTGTATCCCAGTGGACAATCGCAGCTACTTGTAGCTGGTTGCCATATCCCTCCAGAGCTGCAGAGGTTGGTCGTTGTTGCTTAAATTATATGATGAAAACAGTTGTAAAGCACAATGGAGTAAATCATAGTCGTGTTTTTTCATTTAAATTAAAATGGAAATCTTCTTTAACTTTGAGGACATGATATATGAGCGTGATGAAAATGGATTGTGAAAAACATTGGTTGACGTACGATTTTGACACTTGGGGCCCGTATAACCAGCCTCACATACGCACTCTGCCGTCGTGGATTGTTTCAGACATGAACCGTGGGTGTTGCAGGTTTCACCAGCACACGGATCTGACGGGTAAAAGAGACATACTAAATCACACATCATGTCCAAAACAGGGACATATAGGGTGGGTAGTGATTACTACATGCACATGATGCTTAACGTCGTCAAAATACAATGATGTTATTAAAACATCGGGGGAATTGACATAACTGACGACAAAAGATATTTCAAATAGTTTGACCTGAACACGGATTTTCCATCCAAGTGAAAGAAAACTAAGTCTCAAATAATGGTACTGTGTAGGTTAATATAAATATAACAATACTATCAGATATATCCTATGATTCTAGAAAGGGTTCTGTCACCTTCGCCTCATTCAGACCACTGATGTGGAAATATGATATGCATACGAAGTGAAATAAAGAATAAATACCTATGCTCGGAGACTTTTTCAAATCATAACATCTGTGTTCACCAGAGGGTCTGCAAAGATAAGAATACGTCTTTCACAAGTGGTATGTCAAAATAGTTCAGTGGCATCAACGCATCAAGCATTATGTTCTGACCTTCTTTGCATGAATGAAGGACGGTTGCAGCTACAGTCGACGTCGAAGGACAGTCGAAAAACTAAAAACTGGATTTTATCTCTACTTGTCCCAGTATATTTCTGTCTATAAGTGTGAGGTTTTGACAACACTGCACGTCTAATTCAGAACATCCTGAATTATGACATTTGTACTGCAATATAGAAGACAACTCACCCTGCATCAATGCACAAGTTCTGGTTTGTGCCATCTGGTTTGTACAAGACATCGGTGACACACTCGCTACCAACTTCAACCGTCTTAAATGGTGTTCCTGTTGTTGAACTGGAACTGACTTGGTCACTGAAAGATAGGGGGCGCTTTTATTTTTCTGATACTTCTTCACTTCTTTGGTATTTGTATTGCATGGCACGGTAATACACGTTATACATTTCCTATCTATATGTGATAATATACCATTTCCACGATCGTTTCGGATGCAATCAAAACGTTAGTGGCAATTTGTTTTGTCCACTGTTCTAATGAAGGTACTGGTAAAGGTCCGGGATAGAATCGACCGTCAGTAACTCATACTTGCTTTAAAAGGCTAGTATGCTTGTCATAAGAGGCGACTAATGGGGTCAGGTGGTCAGACTCCCTGACCTGTTTGACAGATGTCATAGGTTCCCGATTATGAAGATCAATGTTCATTCTGTTGACCACTGGATTGTCTGGTCCAGACTCGATTATTTACAGACCGCCGTCACATAGCTGGAATATGCTGAGTGCGGCAGAAAACATTACTCACTCCGTCACTCTTCATTGAAGGCGAAGCAATCATACAACTGTGAGTGTCTATTAGGTGAAGATGAATCAACATCAATGCATTACCATTTTCCAGATACTGGATTCTTTGTACTGTGAACAAGGATATGACATTCGCTTTCACATGTTAATGAGCTTCCTTCTGGTAATGTAGGGTTGGTAAAATGCGACTGAAACGAGATCGAGTAACATCCGTTACGCATTTTGAACATGTTATGGCAATAAAGTAACACAACCTCTATGTCACCTACCTCACTTCAGACGAAGTTACAATATAACTCTCAAAGCTGACCAAAGTTGCATAGCATCATTTTAATGCAATACATGTAGTCACAAGAAGTTACAGTTGGTGGGTACTTCTATGCGGAGAACTTATGATCAAGGATGTGGAAGTGAATTTAGTACAGTTCAGTCCTCAACGCCTAGAGGATCAGAAAATCTACAAGTATCCATGCGTGATAGAGCAGAGGAGAATCTCACCATCTGTTCATAATGTGGTTTTCTTAGCTTTGAGGGATAACCACATACCTCTGTGGGATTTGGAGTTGTAAGTCCGGCGTCAGTGACATCTACGTTGTAACAAACTGAGTCAGTTCTGTAACAAGGCAAACATAGAAACAGTCAAGTGGACACCATTTCCTGAAGCACAGGCCTTCAAAAGAGTTACTCTCAAGACCAAGATACGCCACATAAGCATCGTCAGCAAACGCACTTGTCTGCTGTTAAAAGTGCTTCGAACATCATGGTACTGAATTGATGGCACACTTACGTTGCAGATGTCAGCTTAAAGCAAACTTTCTTTGGTCCTTTATCTGGAGACGTCAGAGTAACCGGCGTCGTGTACAGATCAGGCACACCTGTTGCAGTGTCCAGTTTGGGAGTCGGATCCACACTCACTTTCACATTACCAGAGGTAGGTCCAGGTGTAAGTGTCGGCGCTGTATGGCTGTTAATAAATATAAATATGTTCTTGTCATTTATCTTAGAGGACATACCTCTAATGCTCCACTATTTTATCATTTTCACAAAGGCATAGTTTCCATTAGTGTGCACATAACTTGCTGTGATTAAACTGTAGCTGAGGAATAGATCTATATTGCATGTTACATGTAGTCATGTTAACTTGATAAAGACTTCCTAAACAAGCCAACGAAGTAACTGATGGCACATATATGCATGTCAAATGTTCAAATTACCTTCCGCCAGGGGCTTGTGTATGCACTGGAAAGACACATGGTTTATCCTTTAGACATTTAATTGTGCCTCCATTTTCCACATTGTTGTCTGCATATTTTGGCTGTTGAATAAATGCAGTTTGATTACATGACCAAATAACACGTTGAAATGGGTACTGATGAATGAACGGGTGAGTGAGTCAAAATGATTGCAGCGTCATGCCGGCCTTATTCCTAAATATATACTTTTGATGCTATCAAAATCGTATTATTTCTTGAAGGACAGATGTCTTCACATCATGGAAAGGTGCCATAGTTGTTAAAAATACATATTCAAATAACAGTTGAAAACACGAATGATGCTGTGGGATCCCTTTAACATGCTGGGGTTTGACTTTTCCCAATGAATTCAAACTTACAGTGCTTCCTGTGTTAGCTGAGGGTTCTGCAGAGAAAAATTATTGACAAAAGTATTTATGCGTACATGTACTGTGTAACGTTTCATAAAATTAGTTGAAAAAGAGGTCACATTACATGTTATGCCCTGATGAAAAAAGCCACCCTAATGATCGAGACATAAAGTCAAAATGAAACCTCCCTATATCTATGTGTACAATACACGGTCAATACGACATCAGAATTGGTTAAAAGATTGCGATTGTCACCTCGACATGTTTTATGTACGTGTTGAAAACCTGGCATTGCAAAAATACAGGGTTGCTTAATTAAGTTCTTTGTGTATAGTATACATGCAAAAAAACTCCATTTTTATTACACTAGACACTTGTATAGCGCCGATGTCCAGTTCGCCAGGTCAACTTCTCGGGGCGCTTTGCTTTTCCCCCGATCATTGGATGTCCATCATAACGGCACATAGTATTTCCTGGTGATCATACAACTCTTGCACCCTATTAGGTGCGGCTAATGCGGCTTTCCCATCCTTACGAGGTACCCATTCGCAGCTGTTTGGACTGGGACGCATAGTCACACGTTTGTCCATGTTTACTGCACGTTGCTGTACACGCAACTAGGTGTTTGCACGCATTCGTATGGCCACCATCTGGTCATCTAGAAACGCATTCGTGGGTTCTTTTGAGTGCAGAGGGTTGTGTACTGCGCCATAGGGATTGTGACAACACTGAAAAAGTCTGCACACAAAGTTGTTTCCAAGGTTTTTTACACCCGGACACAGGGGTGCTCGATCCCGGCAATTACATTACTAGCCTGGCGCTTTAGGCAGCTTGCACACCGATTATTCATGCATGTTATCTGTGTTATTGATAACGAAATAAAAAGAACGACCTGGCTAAAAATATTTGTTTCTTGCAGACTGCCGTCATTGTTTATGATGTCATTGCATTGTAAAGTGAAGGAATTGTTTCCTTACCATGCAAATCCTTATAACATTACCATGTCAATTTATCGACAGTTAACAATACGAAAGAAATTATTCACATGACGTTCGGGTACATTAACTATTTAAGATGTTTAAATATACGTTTCTTACTTGATCCACACTTTGTTCCAGAATATCCTAAAGGACAATGGCAGGTGCCCCCTGAATCTGTTAGACCTCCATTGCTGCACGGATTGACCTTAGCTGTAAGAGACGACAACGTGCAAGTACACCGATAGCGATCTTTGTACTGAGGCAGTGATCATCATAACTCTTTAATGGAGCCTAGGCCTACAATTGCTTAAAACGATGAGGGGGGGCGTTTGTTCTTGCGCAGACTAGGCACAGTGTTTCTTTATCCCTTATCACTGATCGCCAATCAGTATAGAAGTGGTTCTGAAACATCTTTTGGTTAGATATGTAGAAGATCATACCTTAAACCTTTTGCTCTCCAGATAGACGCTGTCTAGATCACAGAGGGACTCTTTACTTATCAATTCGAAGTTCATTATTAACTACTGGCACTGTTTTCCTACACGTGTTTCAAAGACTACAACAGTGAGACTACACTAAGAGTTGTTCACTGGTCACGAGGGGCTCAGGGAACATAAACAGGTATCGCACACTTCCGTCAACCTGTGTGAATCTTGCATCCCAGCTGCTGTTTTTTCCGGTATTGTCTTAGTAAAGTCACCGCACTGTACTTCCCATCCTTAATATTTACATGGACCATATTTGAGCGTTTTGTCAACATTTATGTATTGTAATGTGAGTCACATTTTTTCGTAGCCATGTGCAGACGACACAAGAAAAGAAGATTTAGAGTTATCTCCCTTCTGTTTATTTGCGTTCTCAAAATATTGGTAATTTCCGTGTATAATGCCTGATTCAATGTTGTTTGGGATAAAGAAGTACTACCACAAAATACCGAATAAGTTGCCATTGGCAGCTGGGTATAGTGCAATATATCCCTCTTGTAAGAGTGATACACTGAAAATAATAGAAGAGCGCTTAGCCAATCAGACAACAGCATTTATGTGTGAGGTACGATAGATAAATATATACACCTCTCACCTAGACAGTCATCAGCAGGTGTGTAGCCAGCATCACAAACACAGCGACTCACACTATCTTCTCGCATACACATGCCATTGTTACAGTTTCGGCCGGGTGAAGTACATGGATCTGTTAAGAAAGCAAATAACAGAAAGTATACTACTGATCAAAAGTTTAGAGTTACTTGTGTACGTGTAGCTATCTACTTCAGTCAGCTGTTCTGAACTGAATTGTGCAAAATATTCCATACTTAAAGGTCACATGCAACGTAAAACACAACTTTGCAGATTCTGGTACCTTTCGCTATGCACTTACCGAAACAAATCATAAAAAATGCCAATTCAACCTATAAAGTTGAAAAAAACGCGATGAAAGAAAAGCCCGCGAAATCGGTGTTCAAACGTTTCACTAAATTCCCCCCAGCGCTGGGGGGAAAACTGGTTTCAACAGCTGTGCTGCGCTGCCTCCATAACGCATGCGCAGTGAATAGGTTCGAGGAGCTTGAAACAGTATGCATGCCCAGCGTCTGAGGTCGTGAGCAGTAGTCTAATCTTGGTTGTGTACACAAACAAGTAAATAATCTACTCGTTACGTAAAACAACTTGTTGATTGTAGTAAACAGTCTCTGTCACAGAGAAAGCTCAGTGTCTGGTTTATTCACACCTAAATGTCTGTCTGCCTGTCTGCTAAAGACAACATGCAATACACAGCTTCAATCATTGACCACGTGCAATTTGAACTTAACACCTATCAGACTATACGACATAAAGAAAATAAGTTGATTTTACGACTCTTGCACCCGAGTCCCGTGTCTGCCACATTATGTAATTAGGCACGTGTGATGCACATGGCATGTTTTTATGTCTGAGGGTTGAAAACAAACTACATTCATTTTTTTTCGGATGACTGGATCTGACGGAAACTGGTGCAAACTCTTGTCAGTTTCAAGTCCTGCTTTGTACTTGGACGAATGACAGATTCCAGCCACGCAGTAGTTTACCATCTCTACTGACATGATTTTTTATTTGATCGAGCGCAAATTCAGAGAACATGTATTTTCCAAACCCAACATCTCTATATACATTCTTCATGGATAACGACTTCTTTTCGTGTATATGATTTTGTTTGACAACAGTATATGAATCCATACTGAAACGACGCATCAAGTACACAAAAAGAAGTTGTTATCCATAAAGAATCTTACTTTCTTGTGACTGGCTATACTTCTAAAATGGCCATCCAACAGATCATCTTTCTGTACACACAACGAACCCTCAGTATATATATCATCAAATGAAACAGCCAATCGGAAGCCGTCGTTACACTTGAGTGCAGATCCACCCGCTATGACTGGGTTCGGTCTCCCGAGGGCTTCGTTTCGGGGGAAGTGAGCCCAAGTGCAAAATATCGCACTTTTGAATCGCGATTGTACGCTTATAATTGTGTTATTTGTTGTTTTTAACAGCAGCAATGTATATTATATGTCATGAATAAGTGATAAATGTGTTTTAATTATGTTTGATTTTTTGGTTGCATGTGACCTTTAATAAAGGTACTGTTTACGTATGAACTGAAGTATTGTAAAACTTTTTAAAAAGTCTTAACGCTAAAAGATTATTGTCATGAGTTCAATAAATGATGAAAGTCACTGAAAATTGACTTTCTGATCAAAACCTTAGCCCAAAACGTAGCTGTTCATATGCAGGGTATTTGCACGGTTTTTGAGAATTTTGATGCATGATCTTCGTGCAATGTATCTGCATAAGGTTTGTAGTTGATTCCCCCAAATTACAGGAGAAATTCATCTGATGTAATACATATGTAACCATAAAACATGGTTACGCTTTTTATACGGAATGCATGAGAAATAAATGACTTGCCTGGTCCCGTATTGACGTGTGTTTGAAAACAACGTGTTTCACTACTGGAGCTGCAACAGATTAGTAACTTTATCTTAATCCTTTCATGATTCATGATGGGTCTTTGGGCGGATTTGCGCTGCTACAAGTAGGGTATGGAAGGGTATTTTATGATGGTTTAAGGTTCATTGTAAACTTACAACACATTAACCGCCTCATGGCAGAAAACGTGGAATCATCACAATTGACAGTGATTCATAAACAGATCGGGGCGGTGGGGTAGCCAAGTGGTTAAAGCGTTCGCTCGTCACGCCGAAGACCCGGGTTTGATTCCCCACATGGGTACAATGTGTGAGGCCCATTTTCTGGTGTCCCCCGCCGTGATACCGCTGGAATATTGCTAAAAGCGGCGTAAAACCAAACTCACTCACAAACAGGTCGTTTTGCCTTTAGCAGATGCTCCAGCCGCCATTTATCAGCATTCATGTTACACTAAATTTACCAAAGCCATCTTTAATCTTCTATAATATTCTTTATACCCAGATTAGTTGCATCAGTGTTTTCACAAACACTGTAATCAGTACCAACGCAATAGTTATATTGTATATTGCTTTGGGGAATGTCAGAAGCATACTCTAAGGGTATCATGTACATTAATATACAATGGGAATTTCAACAACCATTCATAAATCCAATTCCACATATGCTATTGTTATGTATAAACATTCAATACATAACTCGTAAATTTGTGTATATGAATTTCGTGCAAGAATATGTATGTGGGCATCTGACATATATTATTCACGACATATCATGCACTTTGTCGGTATTTAATTTTATAACAGCACTGAGTATAGTAGTTCATTCGTTGAACCGTTACTTTGTCTTGTCCAGGCTATGGACTTGTCACTGTGATATAGTTAAGGTTTTATCCACTTGGTGTTTTGTTAATGTATACTATACCTTCTACTGCGGTTATACATACAGGACCTGAGAGGGCTAGATCCGGAGTCTCAGTTACACTGTGATTTACCTTTATCCACTTCGTGAATTCTTAATACACACTACACCTGTCTGCTGCGGTTATACACACAGAACCTGAGAGAGAGAGAGAGAGAGAGAGAGAGAGAGAGAGAGAGAGAGAGAGAGAGAGAGAGAGAGAGAGAGAGAGAGAGAGAGAGAGAGAGAGAGAGAGAGAGAGAGAGAGAGAGAGAGAGAGAGAGAGAGAGAGAGAGAGAGAGAGAGAGAGGAGGGAGGGAGGGAGGGATCCGGAGTGACGGAAGTCTCAGTAACACTTTGATATAGGTTTATCCACTGGGTGACTTTTTAATGTATTTATACCTGTCTGTGGCGGTTATACACACAGGACCTGGGTGCGATGGGTCCGGGGTGACGGAGACCTCGGTTATACATGTCGTTGGAGCTGACAGCGGATCCTTGTGTGTCGGGAACACGCGAAGGTCTTGTTTACTGGTGGATGCTTTGGTCAGTGTGGGGCTAACGAAAAACAAGGAACTCATTACCACTACACACTCTGCTACCGTTAAATAAGTGAACATGTCATCCAGTTCACCACGGTTGTAACGAACACACATATAACACAGCTAGACCGCTTGCTGTCTATTTTAGTCAAAACGATCATCGGTTATAAGAAACAAAATGCAGTGATCACTTTGAAATTGTTATAACCCTCGTTTACTGTATGTATATTTTCTAGTGAGTGAGTTTTGTTTATGCTGCACTCCGCATTATTACTCGGCGGTTTGCAACTAATCGAGACTGGACCAGGCAATCCAGTGATCAGCATCATAAGCATCGGCCTACGCAAATCGGATACGATGACTTATGTCAACCAAATCAGCGCGCCTGACCCCCGATTCTGTTAGTCGCCTCTTACGACTCTAAGTCGGATCTTCACGGGTTGTATACTACTGCTATGACGAACCACCCCTCGCAGTTCACTTACCAGTTACTTCCTGTGGGTTTTGTGTATACCAGAACATGACAGTCTTTCGGTTTGTCACACTGCAAGATACTGTTGTCGGGCATCGTGGGCGACATGAAAGGTTCCTGTTAATAACAGTAAACGTATGATACAATCATTAAATCGCATAGATTAAACCCGATCTTATCTTTACCAATGAGGCATTCTAATAACACGCATTTACGAAAGGAAAGGAATTACATATGTTCTAATTAACCAAGAAATGGCTTTGGTTTCTTACCTTGTTTGGAACAGTTGGGGTACCTGAAAGACGAAGGAAGTTTGGAATGTATCCGTACAGTAGGTACAGTTATGGACATAGTTTAAACCTAAAATACAAAGTACACGGTTCACAAGCGAAACATAATATCTACGTCTCTATTATACCAGGAACAACAGGTACATACACACGTTTCACATATTTACCTGATGGTGTTTTCACATGCACCTTTACACACATCTTATCTGATTTCCTGAAAATACAAAATAAAAAATATTTTTAGTTGTTTGTAGGATGGGATTGTGTGTTGGTAGGTGTGTGGGAGGGCGGGGGATAGATGAGGGTGAGGGGGAAAGATACTGTGTTTGTCGCTTACTGTTTAATGCCCGATTGTCGCCATATTTCGGCATGAAGGCATGAAATGTTTACGTTACCAACGTAGCTTTGGGGTCTGATACTTCTAGGGCAAGTAACATAAAAACCACTAAACCTGTGTCCGTTGGGGCATCACCCCACATCAACGGATTATGCTTTGTATCACTCATGCCTATTTCTACATGTTGTTAGACCAAGCCATAAGAATTGAATTGGATGTGTAATGTTGGGCATGAATCATTGTTCAAATAGGGTGATGTCTATTGATAGGTGAATATACTTTAGAAATATAACTTGGCCTTCAGTCAAATGAAAGTGTCTGTTAGACAAACCCACTATAAATATAGCAATATTATATAATAGAAAGTCAAGATTTATGTCACATCGCCATTATTTCAGTCATATAGCGATAATGGTAAATTCTATAACAGAGTATTATGGTAAACGTTTAATTCATTCAATCAGCAATGTCATTTTTGGAGACACTGATAAGATAAATGTCAGTAAATATTAAAATTCCACCCCAAAACAATTTCCTCAGCTTTTACGTACCCTCCATCACTGACCATTACACACACATCGTGGTTGCCCGGATCAGTCGGCTCGATCTGCACTTCCCCTTTCTGTATGCCGGTATTAGGTAAGCCTGGATCAGGTGTCAGTGGCAGTGATACTGTCGGTGTTGATGATAGAGTAGTTGGACCTGGACTCAGTGATGGGGTAGATCTGGAAGGCAGTTCACAAAACGACAACATACATGCTTTACTGGCTACGATATTAATTTACGGTGCACATCAGTTTAGTTTGTGCGATATGTCCTGCTCAGGATTGATCGTTAGTCTTAGTGTAGATAACGCATAGCTGCGGAACCTATACCTCCTGTCAGATACACAACACATTCGATACTTTTTATATTTTTTGAGACCGGAAGGATTCGAGTTAGAATTGGACATCAGCAATCCATGCTTGTTGTAAGAGGCGACAAAACGGGAACGGGTGGTCAGATTCGCTGATTTGGTTGACATGTCAACGTATTCCAATTGCGTAGGTCGATGCTCATGCTGTTGACCACTGGATTGTCTGGTCCAGGTTCGATTGCTAGTATGTACAGGCCGTACAGGTGTAACAATGGTGATTGCGACGTTAAATAACGAAGAAACATACCCTGTGGTCTCTGGTTTGACATATACAGGTATGTGACAGGTCTGCCCTACTTCACATTCCACGGTAGCGCCATTCACTGGGTCGGCCCGGTAAACATTGGCTTCGATGGGCTGGGTAGAGCTTAAGGACAAAACAAAAATGCGTCAATTTGACATACCACTATTGAACAGACTGACGTACATACTGAATCTCGGGTATCAATATCACCACTATTTTATTGGATTGGTGTCATATAATCATTAACCGGCATTGCATATTTTGAACCCACCTGTTTGGCACTTCAGCCCCGTAAATCCAGTTGTACAATGGCATGTTCCTCCATCCAGAATACCATGGTTTTCACAGGGATCTATAAAACCGTTATCATACTTATAAAATCTTTAGTATGGTAATAAAGAATGAATGTTACCTGAACGAACAATATTTCAAAGGGACATGAGCTAAATTCGACTGTTTTCAATAAGTGAAAAAACACTGAAATTGAACATTCATAGCTCGAAAGCCTAAATAGTCGTTATCTGTATTGATATTCTTACCGCAGGTAGGTCCCTTAGTATGACTGTCACAAAGGCAGCTGGCCGTGTCGTCTTTCTCTAGTATACATGCACCATGAATCTTATTACAGCCTTTGGCAGAACATACATCTGCAAAGGAAGACCAGGTAATTCTCTCTTTCACAAATATCTTGAAAGAATTAGTCTTTTTTCAAGTTCTATTCCAGCAATATCAGAGCGGGGACACCGGAAATGGGCTTCACACATTATACCCATGTAAGGAATCAAACCCGGTTCTACGGCTTCACGAGCGAACGCCTTATCTATTAGGCTACCCCACCGCCCCTGATCAATTTGTACTTTGTGATATGAAAAAATATAAAATAAAGGCCACAGTGTTTAGCAAATTTATTCTTAAAAGCTATACGTCATGATAATACGTTAAAAAAGATATCTTTTTAAAAACCTGGTGATGGTGTAGGCTTCGTGGAAAAACATCGTGGTTGTTCTCCTTTCCTATAAAAGAAACAGAAAATGTGTCAGTCACCTCAGCTTGGCACCACAGCAGGGTACATGTTAAAATGAACATTGGGTGTTTGCCCTTGAAAAATCTCCCCAATTCAAACATTATATTTTACCGTAGTTCTTTAGATCAGCTCCATTCTGAACTGTTCTAGAATAAATACATCCTTGACAGAACTTACCTGGCCATGAGACAGACGGTGGACGGATGTTGAGCCGTTGCAGCTGATACAGATACATCTGTGATACAGTCGGTCCAAGTTGAATCCAGTTTTGTAGGGAAGACATTTACTGGGCTACTTGTAGTTACCTGTGGGCTACACATGAACAAGCCAGTATCAGTAAGACAGCTTGGGATGGCGTAAATAATCTTACTAGTGGCTAACAAGCATTTATCCTTTTCAAAAGTCATTTTAAGGTATACGGGTGACTTTGAGAGAAGATTTGTATTCAGCAGTATTCTACCTTAATTGGAGGCGGTCTTTAAATAATCGAGTCTGGATCAGATAATCCAGAGATCAACATCATGAGCATCAATCTACGCAACTGGGACACGATGACATGTGTCAAACCAAACCACAAGATCCCGTTTGTCGCTTCTTACGGCAAAAACGGGTTGCTGAAGATCAATTCTAACCCGGATCTTCACGGGTTTATTTGAAAGTGGTTGGTGGGGTTTTATGGAATGGACAGCTGGATTCGAGTGCGTATTGCTGGAGCTAGATATTCTCAACTAGTTTATATGATCATTTATCCTTCCATCTTTATCATTACTGCGTGAAAGAAATTGTAACAGCTTGCCTGCTATCGTCTTTATATATGGAATGTAAAAAGATACATACCAGTGACCACTGTCAGGAAGTGAATGCACTATGATGTGACAGTCCTTCCCATTCGAACATCGGATGGTGCTACCGGAAACAGGAGTCGGGTCTTGGAAACTGTCCTGGAGCGATCAGTACACGACGATACATCATTGTGCATTAACGTAAAAAGACTTACCTTGGGGTACCCCGTGAACATTCCAATTGCCAAGTCATACGGGCGGATCCAGACCCAAGATTTTCGAAGCTCCCTTAGCACTAAGATAGTCGTAAGTTAATGTATGGCACTTACAGATATCTTAGCGCTAAGGGAGCATCGAAAAAATCTAGACCCTGAGGAATATTTCCCCCTAAGCTTTGGACGTCATGATATATGTGCACCCTCACTTCTCCAAAAACCTGGATCCACCATGAGTGAGGATAGGTTTTTGATTGGTCGTCATAGCAACTATTTCGAAACTAAACTTTGGACGACATTTAGAAGTGATACACATAAGGAAGAGAGTTTGAATGGATGTTAACTTCTTTATTATGAGGAACACAATGTTTCCGATATATCCTTACTACTTCATCAGGTGAGCGAATGGTATGAGACAGAGAGAATATATGTACATGTAAAAACAACAACAGTAATTGTTTAGCCTGCATCTTAATTGTCTTGTTACTTATGGTGTTGTTGCATTATATATTACGTGCCTCATAAAAAAACTCTTAATTTGACACGTGTACTAAATATTGATCAAGCATGTATTACAATGCTTAATATTTAGGGTGGAAATCTTACCTTTGACACTGGTGGTGTTCCTGAAAAGAGCAATTCATAGTAAAGCATATCCATTAATTAGAACAAGGTGTATATTTTTATTTACATCAGTATATTTTAAGGGAAAGGTTGCGGAAAATATAAAACACCCACGACTGATGTTTTAGTCAATATGTAAATGGTAATGGCCAAATCACTTCCAGGGCACTCGAAAGCCGAGTACAGTAGCTCGCACAGCAGTTTGACAGGCTTTGACCGAGAATAGGACGTTAACGAAGATTACAATTGAAATTGTATTCTGTGCCTTGCATTATACGTCTGTCAGAATCGAATAATTCAGTTTGAATGCTTATATGTTATTTAACTTAATACAAAGGACAATCATGTACGTATATATTTACATATTTGCATTAGTGCATCTAATTCGCAGTGTTCGACCCTGTCTAGATTCATTTACAGACGCTACATAATCTTACCGGTGTCAGTAACGTGAAGATGGTAGCAGACTTTATCGGCATCGGCGCTGTAAATATATCGTATATCAATAGAAATCATAAGTATATACATTAGAAAATCCAAAAAGGGAACTAGAGACTGATTGGTTGATATGACGTACCCGCTGTTTGGATTCACTGTAGAACAAGGAATGCTGCCTCATTTACATCGACCGACCTCAAAATGGCCATAAAAATGTACCCCATCTGTCAAGATTTATCTGTATCTAATTCTGCTCTGGAGTGTATGTCTCATTAGTCTGACTGCACTGTACCTATCGACATCCGCTGTGTCACTTCCAGTTTTGACACACACTTTTTTCTCCCCAGCCTCGGTTGGGGTGATGTGCACCTCACTTTTGTATAAGTCTTTCCGTCCTGGCCTGTCCGGATCCAATGCTGAGGGGTCTGGCGACTGGACGGTTAGTCCGTCACTATGAGGGCCCAACTTAACCACTGGAGTTGGTCTGGAGCAAAGCATGGACAGTGACTAAACCCAATGCACCGATATACTTGTTTTGATCTAGAAACTGATAGTATAGTGTAAGCTGATAGACTGGTGTTATACTATTTGACTGTCATACACTGTCAATCAAAAACAGACTTCACTTCAGAATATGGGAAATGGTGTCTACTCTTACAAGATAGTGCGCCATCATCCTTTTGAGGGAGACTGTTGGTGTGATTTGTCTCAGTTCACTGGAAGGGTTGTATTCTTCCGGTCACCAGAAATCAGTTATAGTGAATTCGAATCAAAGGTTTGTCCTTATGTTTTCTTGGTTTGCTGGATCCATACTTTTCGTTACGTCAGTAGGGCAAACGCAGAGGACCTGAATGATGTCGAGATTCTCTTCACAGTGAAGTTGACATAACCAAAAATATTATGACTTCAAACCCATCTCACTCACTCATCCGTTTAGCCACAACAACATTCCCTACCTCCCACCAATATCAACCACCTGTCTGTGGTATCAATGAAAATATTACCCTTGTCCCTGGGAAATGAAGACTGGAATTGTGCAGGCCTGATTTTTCACACAGTTGAAAACTCCGCCATTCTCGAAGCTTGGACCGGAAAATGTAGGCTTCATGGAATGGAATGAACTGTTGTTTTTTTTATATGTTTTAAAATAATTCAGTGGCAGTATAACTTAAAGAGGGTATATTCGATAGTAAATTTAGTTACTTCTTATCAGTAAACTACTTTTAAACTGATTCTTTCACATTTTTGTGTGTAACAAATAAGTAATTTATCAAGCGCAATGATCGTGTTAAAACAGTTAAACATAACTACTAGAAACTGACTATGCACTATCGATATTAAATTTACTTACTATTTTACTACATTTTTCAGATCTTTGTGTGTGCGTTAGATTAGTAACGACTGTCGTGTTAAAACAATTAAACATAAGATATAATAGAAACTGATAAAAGACATTACCTTCTGATGGGGAGGGACCTGTTTTCCTGATAAAAAAACAAACAAAAAAAACTATAATAATTAGGTAAATAAACAAACATTTAAATATGTAAATGAGTAATTGAATACTTATCAAACTGCTAAATGAAGCAGACAAAAACATATAAGGACAATTAGGTTATAAATGTTATTTTACATGTTCATTTCGCTTTAAAATATTCTGCTGCCTGAGAGCTGTGATGTTGCACTGACCAACATTTAGAAAACATGCTGAGAACAGTTTGCCACATCCTCGTATGTAGACATGTTAACATATACTACACCTCAAACGTTTAGACTCTCCAGTGTAAATGTTGCCACGTACTTCTGTTAACTGTTTTAAACAATTTTTTCCAAAATATTCAATTCTGTTTAAACGTACTATTTACACATGAACCCAATTAAACAACAATATTAAACAAATTGGTAACGCTGAAAAGATATTACCATGAGTTCAGGAAAACTGGCAAATTATCAATAAAACTTGGCACCAAAACCGCAGCAGTTAAAGTGGGTGTTTAAGTGCGGCTTGACGTTTGATGAGTAGTATATAAAACATTCCCGTAGTACACTGCCAGTGCTAGTATGTTCTCTAACATATCAAACGTTGATTTTAACTGTGTTACGTGTACCTATGTCACATATGGTGCCAGAGAACCCTACAGGACAGTGGCATACTGGATTCTTCCCATCGTTCACACACGCTGCATGGTTCTCACAGTGGAATGACTTGCAGGGCGCGTCTGGAATGACATTTCATGCATACATTTCGCAAAATGTCATATTTATTATTACATTTCAGGCATATTACCTTAAAGTGTTCATTTCTGATTCTTTATAGAATAATAAGCACAGATATCGTGGAATGTGATAATAATATGACAAATGCTACTGTACGAAAAAGGTGTTCTTTGGTAAGAGACATGTCAGTACACTTTTTCAAACAAAACATTATATACAGCATTGAATAGCATGTTTTGATGTATTATATTTAAACCAATAAATATAACTAAATCCCCTAAATTTACTATATGTTCAACCCTTCTTGTATATTCCATATCACCCGTGTTGGAAGTGGTTTTCAGCAACTCGTGCATGTCGTAAGTGACCAACGGGATCGGGTGGTCAGGCTCGCTTATTTGGTTGACACATGTCATCGAATCCCAATTGTGTAGATCGATGCTCACGAATGTTGATCACTGGATTGTCTGGTCCTTACTCGATTTTTTACAGACCACCACCATATAACTGGAATATTTGCTGAGGGTGGCGTTAAACAACCAAAATTACCCCCTACCATATATCACATGCATACTTATGCGCTGCATTACCTTTATTACAACTGTCCCCAGAATGGACATCGTCACACAAACATGAGCTGGTATGGTTTGTCTCGACAATGCACGCTCCATGTCCACACAGTTTTGCTGCACACGGTTCTGGAAAAAGCAAAAGTAGAATATACACCGACATGGTTTCATTTCACGTTCTGCTGCCGTACTGGCAATACAAGACACATACTTGCAGCTAGAACCAAAAAAGTATTGAAATGCGCCCTTGTCTGAAGAACGTTAGTTTTATCCGTCTCACACACTTACTTGATGGGTCAGGATCAACTTTGAAACAACGAGGTTGGTCACCCGAACTGAAAATCAAATTTCTCTTTAAACTTTCAGAAGTGTTTAACCTTTCATATTAACACAAATGACAGGGTTTCAATAAAAATAAACAAAACATTGGGGATATGTAACATATGATATATTCGGCATTACACTTTCTTAAAGTACCGATTCTGCACTGTACTGAAAGTATAATCCCAAATATAACTGATATTATATATTTGACCGCTTTCTAAATGGCATCGTGTAATCATTGAGGGTATGAACTAAAGTAATCCCGAAATCTCAATGTAGTCGGAACTGGTTAAATAAAAAATATACTTGAGAATATATTGTTTACAGCATATGCAACTGCTTATGAAAAGATTACGGATGATTGATTCTAGTGCAAATCAACCCTGCTCCGAAACTCCACATGGGCACAATATGCCAAGTTCATTTCTAGAATACCCACCGTCATATGGCTTGAATATTGCTGAAAGTGGTGTAAAACCATACTCTCTTATACTTCTGCAAAGGGGTATTATTACCGTGATTTTAAGCAGACATGGTGATCCCCTGTCTTGGAGTCTGGTGTTAAAAGGACATCAGTGGCGCATGTCGCTGTGAGTTGCTTGGTTAGAAAGATGTGAGTATCTACACCCTCGGCAGTTCCATAACTGACCTGAGGACTGCAAACATAGAGGGTAACAGTTGTTGATTGTTGATTAATAATGATGTTCAAATAATTTCCTGATTTTAACCATAAAAAGTGGACGTTCGTGGATGCCATCTTCATTATTATTTCCAAACAGATTGCTCACTAATGTGTGTTACCTCTTAAGGCCGTTCAAAGATGGTCTCATGCAATAAAGTGACTTACTTTTATTTTCCGATCTTAGATTCGGCAAAGAACCTCAAGTTTCTGAGTCAGTTTCCTTTTAATGCGAAGTATATATGAGTTGAACAGAACAATGAATTAGTTTCTGGCTATTAATAGTCATTTTCATCCATCAAAGTGGATGTAATTTAGACGTCCTGTACAATTGCCGACTAAGAGACAGTAGGTTGAAATGAGAATATTTAATACAATTTGGATACATACCACTTGTTCCCTGAATCTGGTTTAGAGTATACCAATAGGTGACATTGGTCGCCCGCCGCACACGGAACTGTGCTTCCGTCGGTGGGAGTAGGGGGTTCGAAGTGGTCCTGGAAATACCACGATGTAATGTTATTCATTTAAAACACAATAAAATCATTTTACAATTAGCTATTATTTCTGTTATCTAATCTGCTAATTTTGGTTTGTCGGTTTGGTGTATCACAGTTCATTATCACACTATTCACGAAGACGTGGGACGATGACCCCAAATCAGCCAGGGAGCCGATCTGCAAAGCGTTTGTAGCTCGTCATCGTCATACGTACGCCCATGACAAACTATACAGTAGGGTTGTATCATTGCAAACATGTTGTACAGCAATAAATTACCATTCAGGCACCCGTTTTGCGATACGTATTGTGATATATTGGAACCTGTAGTGTTTGGCAGTGAGAGACACTTATGCATGTCAGTCCTCTTTTGTATATTATAAGTCCGTAAACATATACGAGTAACTTATAGTTCTGATAACAGCAGTCTCTAAATAAAGAAAGCATAAAGCATAGTCATGGATTCTGTTTTCCTTTTAATACAATTTATAGCATTACAATATGTAGTTTTGACATTGAATAATGAAGGAAAACATATGTTGCCAAAGTAATGAAAGTACATGTATGTGTAAATTTTGATTTACACCATAAATACAATAACAAAAACTGTACATACGTTCTTTATCTGATATACCGGTTCTCAGAAAAAAATATTGCAATACGTATCGTTTGAAAAGAACATTGCGATTTACCGGTATACCGGTAATACTTGCAGTCCTGCTATACAGTGACGTTAGCTCGTAGGATTGCGAACGCTTTGTGAATCGTAACCCAGTTCACACATTCTGTTGCAGGGTACAAGGATGTCACCATAGGTTTCACTTACTGTACTCGGGTTTGTCCCTGATCCTGAACCACCAGTTCCTGAAACAAAAGGGACACATGCTGTGTGACGTATGTGAACCCCAGTACACCGCCTACCTGTTTTACCCTAATGTCATAACATGTTATTCGTGGTTATTAGTGAGGTAGCAGAACAGATCTAACAGTTAATATTTAGGTTACATTACCATGTTGTTATTCTAAACGTTCAGTTCAGAAACATGAATTGCATACAGAGGTAACTGAAGTAGGTATCCCTGAATTCACAGATGATCATTGATAATGATTTGAACACAACTTGAACATGTGGTTATTGAAGTACGGTGAATGTTATAAAACAGGAATCCATGTTCAACATACTGATGACCTGGTTGGCATTTTATGGCAAGCAAGCAACAAAGCACTTTATCTATACGTCTTGACATAAGGAGTCCCATATGTACGCTAGATGTTAACACCTACTCTATCTGACTGAAGCAAGTAATATTTAAACTGCATTACATGGAGCATATGCAGTTATCATGAAAGTAACCTAAGGAGGACGCATAAAATTACAAATACCCTGGATGACACTGCCAAGTTTAAGTCAGTGATTGTAAAATAATTACCACGAAATGAAATTGTATGGGAAAAGCTGCTCGATTGATCTGAAGTTAACCGTTGCTGTGTCACTGACTTTGATTGCCTCGTAAAGACTGTTTATCTTTTGGCTTCATGGCGGGGTTTAAGGGATTAATTCTCCAGCTCAGAGAACCGCGTGCGGTCTGTTATCTTCGAGGCGGGGTGTAAGAATCTATTCCTCAGACGAGGTACTCAGTATTTGATTAAGATCGGGTAAAGCTGACTGATCAGAACATTCTGATCTTGGGGCGAGATAATTCCATTCATTCTTTAAGCTGACGACAGGTGCGGTCCAAGAGAATTAGTTTATACATAGACAACAATACACTCGCACCTGGTGACGTCACGGCAACATGGTAACAGGTAACCTGGTTGCTGAAAGATAAAAAATGTCATCCAATTAAACTCACATACGTATCTCTCTGTGTATCTAAGGCGTTTACGTTTACACACAAACATGCACACACAGACACACACACACGCGGACGCACGCACGCATGCGCGCGTTTGTGTGTACACATAAACGACACACAGAGATAGACGCCTTAGACGCATACACTGATAAGGATAGTTAGGAGATAAACATTAGAAGATCAGAAGTACATAACAAAATTATAGTAGCCCTAAATCTGACTTAAAACCGAACGCGTATCTTGAAGTTTTAAATACAAAATTTAGAGCTATTATAATTTCGGTATATATCTATGATTTTCCAAAGTACGTTTATCTCCATTCTATCGCAACCGCGTTATTCAGATTTTAAACAATTACATGCGGTGGTATTACAAAATGAGAGGTATATAACGTGATTAAATACCTCTGAATGACTTCGATTAACCAATCACAATCCAGTGTTTACTAAAGTCATTGTAGATTATATATTAAATATATATAATATTATTTTTTGCAATTGTGCGCACTTGTTTTGACGTCTCATCCGAAGTTCATCTGCGTATTGGCAAAGACAAGTCTATATATGTAATTGTGTAACTCTGGAATTCCCAAGAAACACTCTGCTGATGATATAAGGTGCACAGTCATGATCAGTGAAGATATCTACTAGTATACATGTATGACTCATTAGTAAGATGAATCATAATTTTGTGATAAATTAACTCATTCCACTCCCCAACAAAAAGACAATAAGCAATGAAATAAAGTCTACCTTGAAAAAGCATAATGTTAACATACATTTCTAGCCAAATATGACTGCGTCGAATGTGGAACCTTGGTTATGTGGAACCTTGGATGACTCGAAATATTAATATATTTAATTCGACTCAGGGGCGTTCAACTGTATATCAGTGAGTGAGTGAATTGAGTGTTACGCTGCTTTTAGCAATATTATATTCCAGCAATATCACGACAGGGGGCACCAGGAATTGGCTTCACACATTGTACCCATGTCAGGATTCGATCTCGCACCTTCCACGTGACGAGTGACATCTTAACCACTAAGCTTTCCTAACACCCCGACTGCAGATGAAATACTACCTGTGAGGCTGTCCTGAAGTTGTCTTGATGCAGACCTTTTCCTGACCGGTCGCTGTGGGCGTTATCTGGACGCTGCCATGGTTCAGATCAGGCGCCATACTGCTTGCTGTTGGTTGTGTTACCTTCACTTGTAAGTCTTTACTGGTAGGACCTGGCGTCAACGTTTGATGAGCACTAGGGACAACAATAATTATTTCACAATCATGATATCAAACTCTATACAATCATTTGTGTGAATTTGGAGAAAATAAGCGAAAAAAGGGCCCTATCAAATCAATATTCCTGCATTCACACAAAGTAAATGTAAAATGCGATATATAGCCTAATGTATTACAATTGGTGGCTATAAAATACGTCATACACCATGCACGCATAGCTGGAATTGAACCCAAGCCTTCAACGTGACAGGAGACTGCTTCGCGTGATTTTCCACATAGTTTACACTACAGACCATATAGAGGTTTCGAACATATGTACATTAAGTTCACATTGAAAATAATTAACATTTTGCTTTTCATATACAGTCCTCCTACCTTGGTCCCCTTGTAAACACCGGAATGGGACATGTCTCCCCTACGTGACACTGTATTGTGGCACCATTTTGTAAGGTTGGTTCTGACAGCTGGGTCTGTTGACAAGCCATTATAAGCTCTTAGAAGCTAGTTATCAGACAAGAACATCATATGTATGAAGATAAAATATATAGTTATATTATTATGATGCAGCCAGTTTTTTAATGCATGTTGACATGGCCTGTCACTGAAGGTTACGTTTCATACTTCATCTGTGCCCTACCGGTAACTGTACATGTCCATGTGCACAGAAGCGAATCTCCTGGATTCGTTCTTATGGAGTGTTTTATTTTATTTTTTATTTATTTATTTTTTTCTACATAACAGTTTAAATGTCATTTCAGCCTCTTTGGAAAGGATAGATGAGAATATGTACCACATAATATTTCACTCAAGGTGCTTCATATTTTGGGGAAGATACTTACCTCTGGGGTGGCAGAAATAGCTGAAAACAAAACAAAGAGAGTGTAAGTAACTGAATGGGTGGGTGAGTATGGTTTTACGTCGCAGTATTTCAGGAATATCACGACAGGACAAATAGATAATGGGCTTTACACACTGTTCCCATGTAGGAAATCGAAAACGGGCCGGGTATAAAACGCAACAAGCGAATTGCCTCTAGACTGTCATAACAAACAAATACATTATCACTGGCGTCATTTTTACATGTACATCCTTGCTGCGATCAGCTGGAAAACTGTTTGAAACTTTGAATAAAGCAACATTCATTCATTCATTCATTCATTCACAAATACGTTTTTTTTTTCATCAATGCTGTTTTAAAACAATGCCTTTAGTGTATGCTTAGTTATATCTTACCTGTTCCACAGTCGTTTCCTGTGTAGCCTACAGGACACAGACACTGGTGCGAGGTCCCGCTGCTGACACAAGCGCCACCATTTTGACAGGGGTTTGGATGACATGGATTAGCTGTGGGCAATGCAACAAGTGCGTGTTCTTAACACCTGAGGCGAGTACCAGAATACCATATTTTCTGCTTCAGAAATAACTGCACAGGGACGAAAAGCTACGAGTATCAGGAACTGAATTAACGATATGAGAATTTAAAAAAATACTGACACGTATGTAAAGCAACTTACGATCTTGACATGTATCGCCCGTGAAAGATTCTGTGCACGTGCATCGGTACCCAGGGGACTTCTGTGGTTGATTTGCACAACCACCTCCGTTCAAACATGGATTAGGATAGCACTCGTCTGTATTCATAAAACGTCTCATTCAGAAGAGTCTTCAAAGGAGCGACTAATAGTCACCTATATTTATTCAAAGGGATGACTGTGTAATTTCCTTAGTGTTTATACTGTTACATGTTATCAGGTTTATTGTTTATATGATCTGTAGTCACGAAGTTGCTGAAATACCGACCACATGACTTTAAATAGTAACTCACTCATTCCAAAGTGAACCAGCAGCCCAACGGTGCGGCATTATTTCAGCCAAATAGCTACTTGCCATAAAAACAACTTCAGATGACGGATGACAAACCTGAGTGTGTCACTCCCGAACGGAAACTAAATGCTGCGATATCAGAATTTTACAACCAAATTCTGGACAGAACACATATTAATGCGTGCTATTATTATGTAGTACTTTATGAGAATTTTTCCCCTTCCCCATTCCTCATTCCCCATTATATGTGATATCAGTGTGAAAGCCGCTGTGGTCACTCAAAGAAACAACCCATAAAACCCAAACCTTTTGTTATGACGTTCACCTCGTAGCATCGCTCCTCTACATCGCCCGGTGTGCTGTGAATATATAACGAAAAGAGACATCGCAAGTATCCTTGTTTTCACTGTTAGTGTTTGTTTGTTTGTTTGTTTGTTTGCAGTGTTGTTTACCTCAACAATGTTCCCGCTATAAGGGGGATGCCCGAAGATAATCGAGTAAGAAACGCAAAATCTTGTCATCAACATTTGAACATCGATCTATGCAGCTACGCAACCAAGTCTGAGCCCCCGGCCCCGTTAGTTGCCCCTTGCAAGAAACATTAAATGCTAAGACCAATTCTTACCAATTAAGACCAAGTTCTTTTTCGTGCTAAGGTGCAATGCGCAACCATTATGTGCCTAACATCAAAACTGTCCATGTGTCAACGGACACCGTGTTCCAAAAAGATCTATATCTTCACAAGAGCTAAGCTTTTGAAAGCTTTTATTTCTATTAAATGTCAGTGCTTTTAAAAAAGGCTCATTCACAGTATAAACTATTGTCCTACCTGACTTGCAGACAGACGTTACTATCTCCCCCTGGCGGCGGTGTGAATAAAACATCTGTTTGACACGTTCCGTCCGTGGAAATAGCAGGAAATGGCATGGCTGATGTGCTTCCAGATGTCAGGGGACTGAGTATACAAAAGGCGTTAAATAAATGGTGTTCCTGAGACAATTTTTGAACAGCATGAAATACACGGCCTTCATCGTAATCTGTCCTGAAACTTCAACCGTGAGATTCAAGAGCATCTGAAGCAATCATAAGTTTGACTGATATGATCGCACAATATGAATGTCTTACCATTTTGCAGTATGGAAGATTGCATGACAAGGCACTTTGACCTGACAGTTGACGGTGCTGCCATCGGGTAAAGATGGATCCAAAAATCCGGGATTCTAGGTATATAAAATAGGCGGTGTATTGGTATATCAAGTCAACGAGATTTCATGCTTCTGTTCATCATACATGTGTACATGTTTGTCGTTACAGCCTGAACAAAAATTCATATCAATTCCATTAGTTTTAGCCATTTTATACTTACTGTTGCTGGCGTCTTTCCTGTAAAAAGAATAAATGGGAATATTTTTTATCACAGTTATGTCCGCGAATTAAAAACACGTTTCAAGAAACCCTTGAAGTGTGGCACGGTGGCAAAACACGCCAACGTTATATGAAAGGCAAACGAAAGAGATTTACAAGAACAGGCATGATTACGATAAATGAACAATACTGTTCAACTTTAACATGATGTAAATGCTTATAACAAATGTGAAGTGTCTCCGATAACTACAAACAAAATTTTGATTACATGCTCTCATTATTCCATGCATATACATTAATCCATAAACCCCTCATACCCAACATGAATAGAAGGAAATCAGTTATTAGGATCTTCATGTTAACAGAAATGTTTAGAAAGAAAGTACTCATGGGTTGCTGATGACCAAACCCATCAAGAGTATAACATTCTAATGCCATTATGTTAAACAAACATTCCATAATTGAATTGTCACAGTTGAAGACCAATTAGATTACGTCCACATCCTGTAGAATTACCCATAAACTCCATGAGTTCACAGAGCCTCTACAGAATTATCTCAAAAACATCATGGCGAATTGATCAACTGACCATTATGACAATAGTAGGTATTTCCTTAACAATACCTGGTATTGGTTTCTTCACGTTCATCACGTAACAGATTCTGTCAGCATCCGAGCTGAATGTGAAACATATGTTCCGTTATTAAAGATGTATTATACGTCACCTAAATATTGATCCGTGAAAACTGTCTTGTAGTTTGAAGGCAAAGTATACATTAACACTCTTCAACATTACAGTAGTTCGTAAAAACTCCTAGAGAGTATCCCTTGATTGTGTTAATTAGGAATTTTGAGCAAAAGTATTTTTAACATAGCCAGTTTATATTTTTGATCGAGTCCCGTTCGTTGCCTAGGGAAAGGTGGTCTGCAGATGATGCAGTAAAGACATTTGCTGGTGAAGAGCAGGTTTACATCCCATTCTGCATACAACTCAAATTTGGCTACATCCCAGTTTGTCTACAAAACATATTGTAGGCAGAATGGGGAATAATGTTTTACCTATAAAATATGATTGCAGCTGTCTAGCAGTTTTAGTATCATTAATCATCACCTCCACCACAAGCACGATCTATAAAGGGAGTTCCATTCTGAAATATTTAACGATTTCAGAGTACAGAAAAAGCGGAGACACTTTTTAAAAATATTCCCCAGCATTTCAAACGGGGTCAATTAAAGGTGAGATGCATATTTATTGTTTGGTCAGCTATGTATATGAACGTATTCCATCTACCCAGTCCCTGCATCGACGCAGACAGTTTGTTCTCCAGGTTTAGTGGGTGTCACCGTGAGAGTAGACGTCAGTGTCTTCTCCAGCCCTGTATTCTTGTCAGGCGTGGGTTTATCTACACTGGCTGTTAAATCCGGTGATAACGGACCCACGGAAACTGGTGGAATGGTCCTGAAAGAAGGATCCAGTCATAAATCGTAATCATTTTGCGGCACAACGTAACTGAATATCCAGATACGTGTTCAGCATTACCCAAGTATTATGTTTTTCCTTTACTCTTGGCCTTTATGGTTTATCAGCAAAGTATATTTGTTCGTGTGTTTAGACAACGTCCATTACCAGTTCGGACTGTAACGTGTAGTGAAATTTAATGCAACGACTGAAGGATATTGATTGGTTAGTCATTTCACGATATGACTGATTTCACATTATGACTGTAACATATACATTGACGTTTGGGTTAAGATCTCGCAAATTGCTGACGTGTTAGTTCTATGACAACGGACTGTAAACATTCGTGTCTGGAGCAGTCAATCAAGCGACCGAATTCGTGAACACTAACCTTTGTAACATAGATTCGAGGACATGCATCAAACATCTCCCGTAATGGGTCCCGACCCGCAAAGCATGTGTAACATTACGACCTGTCATATCTCCGTATATAATAGGCATACGAACGTGTTAGCGTTACGAAGTCTTTGTGGATCGGGACCATGGACTACCTAGCTCGAAAGTCACCTCTTATAGTTGGTTGGAATTGGTCATTGACTCATGCATGTCGCAAGAGAAAACTAACGGGATCGGGTGGTCTGGCTTGCTGACTTGATGACACGTCATCTTGTCCCTATTGCTTAGATCGATGTCTATGCTGTTGATCAGTGGTCTGGCCGAGACTTGATAATTTACAGACCGCCGCCATGTAGCTGAAATACTGCTGAATGCGACGTAAAACTACACTCACTCACTCGCGTCGCGTTCATTTTGGAAATTGTAAAGTTTAATGGCGAAAGAATTGCGAATAATGGATACATTAGGTAGTTCTGAAAGGGCACACTTGTATGACATTTAAACCTTAGTATTAGGTAGGTTATACATAGCCATTACCAAATTGCGATATTGAGTGATTAGTAATCATGACTGCATGCTACACACCCTGAGGAAGGTTCGCGGATGAACAGTGGAACACTACACGACTGGCCGACCGTACACTGGATGCCGCCTCCATTCACCAGGGTGGGAGTTGTGAAAGGCGACTGAAATATGAAACAAGTCATTCAAATATACTAGCGAAAAGTATAGACTATCTCTCTCTCTCAGTTATATGACTACCTGAATATATACATTCAGGTAGTCATATAACTGTGAGAGATAGAGAGAGATATATAGATATATATATAGTCAGGTAGTCATATAACTGAGAGAGATAGATAGAGATAGATATATAGATATATATATTCAGGTAGTCATATAACTGAGAGAGAGAGATAGAGATAGAGATAGATATATAGATATATATATTCAGGTAGTCATATAACTGAGAGAGAGAGATAGATATATAGATATATATATTCAGGTAGTCATATAACTGAGAGAGAGAGATAGATATATAGATATATATATTCAGGTAGTCATATAACTGAGAGAGAGAGATAGTCTATACTTTTAGCTAGTATATTTGAATGACTTGTATACCTGAATATATATATATATACCTGTATAACAATGACAAAAGTACAAACATATTATTTATCGAATCCGTCAATAATGAAAGGAGGGATATACAGTTTCAGACGAAGAACAACTGGATTGTACTGATTGTACACAATGTATAACTGGAAAAATAAAATACATTGAAGGGTAATAGGTGACGTAATTCAAACTGTATAATACAGTGACTATTAATTAATAAATATTGTGCAGTGATAGCAGTTATATTGTCATGCTAGTAAATATTTTCTCACCTCTTTATGACCAGTGTCTTTATTTACGGGTGTTCCCCCAGTTGGTTTTTTATCTGCAAAAAGAACTATTATAATATATACAGGATCTATCTTTATTTATATCTGAAAACTTTCAGTTTTATGATTTTAAACATACGGCAACCCAATGTCTCAATGACGTTCAGCAAACTTCCCCGAAGGACATTCATTTTGCTTTTATCAAGTATATGTCTTGTTTTATTGGTTTTCGATACAAAATGCATCCTTCACTTCACTCGCGCTAAGTAACGGATTTTTTTCATACGATTACATAAAGAGTAAGACAATACTTAGTGGTTTCAAACAGAGTCGCACGAGGAAAAAGAAGATGAAACCCATTTCACATTCAAAGAAAATCTCTGCTCAAGGCAGGGTTGGTTGTACAGCTGTGGCTATATCCTGGGCATATATTTGTTTTACCTTTATTACAACTGATGCCGTTTGTAAACAGAACAATAAGTCATCTCCTGTGAATGATTGTAATTCAGGTTTGTATAATTGCTTTCAGATCAGTCACCTTTGTTATTCCTGTTGGTGTCACTGCCAATGTTTGGATTATTTAGAAACTATATAATATGGTCTCTGGATTAATGTGATAACATGTAGGTATATTTCGAGATAACTGGTATGACATGGTTGCTTGTAATCACCTGTCTGACAGAGAGGGTCGCCATATCTCAGTGGACATCTACATACTGCTTTCCCCTGTTCCACCACGCACAGCCCGTTGTTCACGCAGCTATGACTCGAGCAAAGTGGATCAGCTGGGCAAATATGAAACAACAGTGAAACAACAGTGCTGGTACAGACAAACTCCGTTGTGTTCAAATGACGGTTATCTCGAAGCAATTTCTTTGTACGCTTTTTGATTCGTCATTTTTTATTTGATCGAACTGCATAAAATTCGGATAACAAGACGTACTTACAAAATTCGAAACTTGAGTGTTTTATTGAATATTGATGGAAATTTCATTTCTGAAATGATGTAGTGAGTAAAAACTGTTTTATGTAAGAATTTATTCACGGCGGGATAGACCAGACATATTGTTCCCATGTGGGAATCGAAAACAAATCTTCGGCGTGAAGAGCGAACGCTTTAACTACCAACCCCACTGCCAAAATCATGGTGAAGAATATCAAAAGCATATATACCCACGTAGCAATATTTACGTTGGCGAGTATGTTATACTCACGTGTTTCGCAGTGCTGGCCAGAATGCCCCTTGTTGCATTCACACGTGAAGCTCTTTACCTGGTCGATACAGACACCAGCTCCGGAGCAAGAGTCGGGTTTACAGTCATTTATATCTGGATGAGTTGAAGACAATCATTTTTCAAATTGATTCTGCTTTTACAGAAGAGAGACACGGTCAATATAAAAACAGGAAATCGTTATTATGACAACGTTTCTGTGCATCATGTGATATATTGTCTATGTAAATATTATTTTACGATTTTTGTTATGGGCCAGTGACCTGGAGCAATTAAACTATTGACACTCTTTACCAGGGCTCTTATGCCTGCACCAAACGCGTAGACCTAAAGACCCAAATACCTAAGACCTAGAGACCCAAGACGCGCTATTACTTACTCGGTGGTGTCAACCAAGCGTGGCTTTGTGGAACTCGTTTACAATCAGGTATAGGATAAATTACATCAGTCTGTCCTCATCTCTGACTGCTAAAAGTTAGTTTGAAAATGTTCAACCAGGTACGCATATACATACTATTAGGAATATACTTCAAATTCAGATCAAGGCAGAAAATGTATCAGTGACTCTTACTGAATGTATTCTTGCAAAGTATTTCGCTGGACAAAAACTCATGCTTACTTATCTCACAGTTTGTTCCTTTAAATCCCTCCATGCAATCACAGAAGTAGATACCCATCATGAGAGTGCTGGTTTGACAGGTGCCGTTGTTCTGGCAGGGGCTGCTAGCGCATTCGTCCACATCTCACAAAGACAATTGTGTTAATAAGAATAGTGCATTACACGGAATAGTGTAGATGCCATGCAATGTTCACGAGTGAGTTTTAGAGCAAAGAAATTAAAGAAACAAGTATCCTTAATATGAACGAGATCGATGACAGGATTGTCGTCGTATATCTTCAACAGTTCTGCTAAGCAAGACCGAAACACGTTATTATTTAACGCATGCTACATTTGGGCTTACACGTCCTCAGTGACTGATTGGGTTAAGTGGCCGACTGTGTGAGTGTAGGTTTGAATCCATGATGGAACTGTCAACCCGACAGACGTACAAGAATGTCTACTTTTCTATGAAGGTGTAATGTCAAAAATAACATATGCTACATTTGACCATTGTGTCACTGTGCATTCGTAACACGGTGTGATTTGTTATCAAGTATTACCGACATCACATAAGCGACCGATGTATCCTCTGGAACAGGTACAGTCGAAGGTAGACCCGTTGCTCTTACATATGCCGTTCTCACATGGATTCAGTTTGCATGGATCTACAAAAAATGTAACCGAAAAATAAACTTGAAAAGTGATGTAAGTAAGTGAGATTAGTCATGTCGGCCACATCATGACTAAAACAAGTAATGATTTCACAATAAATCATGATAAATTATATACACAAAAAATTGCCGGCGACAGTAAAAACAAATATACTTTCACAGATATAATTGGAAAACTAGCATGACAATCTGAAATATCTATAATAACTATGAAATAACTATGAATGAAAATACAATACATAAAAAGCGTGTTGCCAACAACTGAGGACCACGGGGACGTACAGTATCATTGCTACCTGTTTGGACCCTTTCTTTGATCCCTTCAGCCATTGGTGATTGTGGGTAAAATTAGCCATACAGTAAAACAGCGCATGAATATGAAAAACCATTGAATGAAATAGGACTTACATGCCTTCGCAAACTGACAACAATTTTACGTTACTTCAACCCCCGTTTTATGTAATGCCTTACACAAAGTCATTAATTCATTATCACGAATTAAGTTTTATATTCTAAATACAATGCATGTCACAAATTATCAGTCAGTTCAGTTTCGTTTCAAACCTCAGTAGTTAAATGAACATGTGCATCACTAAAAAGATCCTTCATCGTTTTATTGCAATAGTAATCGCTTGTGATAAAATAGTGATAAAAGTTTTGGCTTCGTTTTATGATAAACGTTACATTAACAATTTGAATTCAACATAGATTACAATAAAATGTTTTATGGTTTTCATAACTCTAACTGTTGTTGAAGCCCAGAATATTTGTTCAGGAAATGAGATGAAAACTGGAAAGGTTTTCAGTCGTATATGTCCATTGTAAAAACCCTCCGTAACAGAGTGCCAACATAAACTAACCGTCAATTTCCATGGTGACTCCAAGACATTTTTTCTCAGACTTTGTCCTGTAAAGTATTGATATTCAGTGTTGGTCGGAACATACATCTTATATTCTCTAATGTACAACATAAACGAGGTCAGCATCAGTGTCTTCAGAAATTCAATATCTCGTTCTCTCCATAACTTTCATAACCTTTTTTATATACGTATGTCAATGTCTTAAGAAATTTAAGATCTAGTTTTCACTATAACCTTTAGATATATGCATATCAGTGTCTTAAGAAATTAGTTTTCTCTATAACCTTTAGATATATGCATATCAATGTCTTGGGAAATTCAAAATCTAGTTCTCACTATAACCTTTAGATATGTGTATGTCAATGTTTGCAGAAATTCATAATCTTTCTCTCAGTAACTTTTAGATACATGTACACCAATGTCTTGAGAAATTTATTTCTCTCTGTAACCTCTATATATTCAGTCTTACCCTTGGTCGTCATACGCCTCAAAACATATTTTCTGACCGCCAACCTGTTCTGATGTTATTGTTACATCAGTCTCAAACATTTCTTGTGTATTCTTGGTCACTTTGACGGGCATCGAAATAAGGGTGTTCTTGAAAGTTGAAGTTGTATATTTCACAGATGCTATCCGTCCTCTGCAAAGTGTGAAGAGTTCGTGTGACTTTCAATATTTGAAATAGATGTGTTGTCACTGCTGTACCCATGACAGAGAAATCTTTACGCTTTGCAAATCTTGACTCCGAGTATCAGATACTATAGGAGTAAGTACATGACTGTATGTCTGTCATGGCATTGTCATTTACGGACATGTGAGTGAGTGAGTGAGGGTGAGTTTAGTTTTATGCCACTTTTAGCAATACTCCAGACAAATGTGTTTCAATCGAACCGCCTCATCGACGTGAAGAGCGAAGGCTTTAACCTCAAGACTACCCATCGTTTGAAATTAGCTAAAACAAACAGAACAGGTAATAAACCAAATAGAGTCAAACAAACTTTTCTGTGAGGAGTTGTTATTCACAGGGATGAACGCAATACTAGGTCAGTGTGATCGTAAACAGTGGATTACGTTTCCTCCCGTAATAGATTAAGTGACTATATATAGTGACGTCTTTCCACTTCCTCTTCGATTGCGATGGTATTGTGTGGGATGTTCGAATGTCATTTGAAACATTGACCCTTCAACTGATGTTGCAATAACTGACGGTGCAGTTATTGACTTGTGCATGTTTCTTGATATTCTTGATATTCCAGCAATATTCCATCTAATGGAAGACAACCAGTGACTGGTTGTGGCACCTGCATGGAGTATCCGGATATCAAATGAAACGTTCCACCTTTCCGTGGTGATTCCGTTACTTCCATCTACAGGAGCTCAGCCCATCGTTTTTCTCCGAAATATCCAGGATACATACTGACCAAAATATACACTCGCAAGTAAACAGATAAAACAAAAAAAAAGGATCGCAACACTTTGTTTTCCTAGATGGGTATTTACCTAGATGTTGTGTGATTTGACAAGTCTTTTGTTCTGATTTGTCTTGTTTGCTTCCAGGATAAACATGTGTCACAAATTATACAGAAGTGTGAAATTGTACAAGAGAGGAGCATTTGTTTGCGATGTATGTTACGTGATTGTTACTATCATCAAGACAATCATCTTACCCAGCACGCTTAGTTGTCGAGTAAATAGGGAAGGAACATGTTGAATTCTGTAGGCAACGTATTACAATATCGTTGGGGAATAATGTAAAAAAGGGTCGAGTCTGAAAAGAATGAAAAATATATTTTACCGCCATGTAGCATGTCTTGTAACACCTGACGTTTCATATATACTGACAGCATTGTAAGCTTTATTCTCCCAAATATCATTTCTGTCATAAGCATAATACACATATCTGAGTATCTTTTTTTGAAATGTAGCAGATTTGTGGATTTCACTAAGGTGCATAACTTTACACGATGGTCTGTCTCCGACTGACACGGACTAAAGACCCAGGTTAGAACTGGGCCTTGATTTTTCGGAGCCCTTTTGGTGCTAAGAGAGCTTCGAAAATATAGGCCCTTGAGGTCCTTTCACGAAGCAACCTTTACTAAGGTTAACCTTAAGTCCATTCTTTAACATCACACTAAGGTTACCTTAGTGACCTACGATCACCTTAGTGCTCTGTGAAAGGGGGCCCCGGTTTCCAGCTTGCTGTGGCAAATGACGGGATCGGGTGGTCAGACTCGCTGTCTTGGTGGACACATGTCATCGCTTCGCAGCATTGAGATTGATGCTCATGAAATTGATCGATTATCTACATACCACAGACATATAATTATAATATTGCTGCGTGTGGTGTTAAACAACAAGCAAACAAATAAAGATAACACGCCGTGATCAGCATGGAATCAAATTCACTTATTAACGGAAATCATGGTGTGGTGTCTACAAGATTTTTTCCCAAGCAGGCCACCCTCCACAACAGCATAGTGTCGGACACAATCCATAATGAAAATAAATACCCTACATACTCACCACCGTGCCAGCATCAGGGGCTGTGAAGATGACGTCTATAAATAGAGAAACATCATGTGAACACAAGTAGTTGTAGGATATTCAGCATAATATTTGATACAAATATTTATGATGTTAAGGTATGCTGACCATGAACAAGAAACAAGACAGTCAGTATAATATTTGATACATATGTTCATGATTTTAAATTATTTTAACACGTATGTGTGTTGTCATCAATCACTACTCGCTGTCCTACTATTGAAGGTTTAGAAACCAATCCACTGACGATATTTCACCTCTGACAATGATGTTGTAATTTCTGTCAAGTCCGTCGACCCTGAAACATACAATGCATGCAATCGCTGAATAAATACTTGACATGTATATCCATAATATATAGAATGCACCTGTATTTCAATCTTTGTCGGCTATATGAAGACGTGTTTCTAATATTTGGTCAATGTGAAATCTACTTAAAATCGAAGGCGCAGATTTGACATTACTGAGCTGACTTATACGTATATTAAACCTTATTCCTACAAGTTTTACTTGATGATTAACACATCACTTCTCAGCGTTTATCTATATGAAGGAAGCCTGCTTGTAAACCCAGGATTGGTTTGATGAGAAACAAACATATCTTTGGGCGAGATGACATGACACAATGAGCCTCTGGCCACCAGAACCTATTTACGCATTGTAAAGTTGGTGGGACCTGTTCTAATTCGGAATGCCAAACGGTAAGAAACTAACTAGATGTAACCAGTCAATTAACCTGCTAAGAAGCAAGTCAACTTACCAACAAACCAAAAGGTCTACCAAAACCCAAAGAAGCACGTGTCAGTGTAATGTTATCTCAAACATATTATGTCTGACGATACCACAACAATTATTCTGATTTTGTAAGTCTTCCGTCTGAGTAGCGCCTCTATGGCGCACAGTAAGGTGTGACAATGGGATGAGGGTAACAATCACGATACAAAGCACACTAGTAACGATATTTATCACGCACCAAGTCACGCTTTTTGTTCCCTATAAACTTCCTGATCGACAAACCACTTTTGTGAAGTCCATTCACTGAGATAAACCACTAGCCCCAATGCTAGAAAAGACAAGGACATGTAACTGACAAGCATTTGTATCTACGTGCACCAGCTGATGTATACATTCATTCGTTATAACAGCCATATATCATATTCCTATCAAACATCACACAGCGATCAGCAACAATCTCGACACGAGTTTTCGCTGATACAAAAAAGTCACATTCTTTTGAGCTCAAATTCTTGACAATTTTTATTGTTTTAATTCTATTCGACACATACATACTGGAGACAGTTCGTGATGTTGCATAATGAAGTTTATTACTCGCCCGTTGAAGATACTGCAGTGTAATATTTTCACTTCAAGATTACACTTGTGTAATACCGCTTGACGAATGACGTCTAAATGGTTCAAACTTGTGACGTCACAATGCTAATGTTGATGTCGCGATTCACTAGACCTTGCTTGACTCGCGGAAAGCTGAGAGTCCTCACACTGTAGGGAATTTCACGGCAGTTTCTGTCAATTTATGTTGGCATTTATGTAATAAACAGAATACTAAACTCGCTTCCGTGAAATATCATTTTTATTAAACTCGTTAAAGATTTAGTATCAAACTCGCTTTCGCCGCTCGTTTGATACCAAATCATTAACATGTTTAATAAAAATGGTATTACACGGAAGGTCGTTTAGTATCCTCTATTTCTTACCCCAAGCTGTCTGTAACCAATGCACTGAGGACATAGGTTCCGATATCTTTCCTCTCTGGACGCCATTTCACAACTGCGTACTTAATGCCCTCGCTTTTGCGACTGACATCATAATCCAAAGGTGGAATAGGAAAAGATCTTCTTGGAATTGATCTCAAATTGAAGACAGAAATCTCACTGGAAAAAGAAACAATCATCGGTATTAAAAGGCGAATGTATCGTGTTATCGCGTAGCCTGGTCACAATAGATGCTCGTGTAACATACGAGATTAGCCCGCAACTACGTTGAACACGTGGGTTGTGAAAGTACACTAAAAATGGAAAAGAAACGCATAGGTAGTATTTTTCCATTTAACTTTTTGAATTTGAATTATTGGTGTCTATCTAATCAGCACATCTATGGTAATTTAAGCATTTCCGAGTTTGAATGCATTGTCATTGTCGTTTTGAGTTACTGAATTTTGCACGTGCCTCGTGTAAACTTATAATGATGTACGGATGTCACGTGCTTGTATTTTATATACACATATCGACGGAATGTTGATGCTGTCACGTTCAGTGTTGTCACATTAGGAACAAATTACTGTCAGCAAGGACATCTGCGACTACAGATTCACCAAGAAATCAATTTAGATCAAAATGGGTAGGGTATGAAGAATGTCCGAATGTAAACATGCATATCACATACAGGTACCTTTTGCTCGAATCATATGGCTTAGCATAGAGAGGTATTTCCAGAGTTGAACCAGCATAAACGTAGAAAACATGCTGACTACTCTTCGTGGGAGCAACAAATTCCGGCTCCTCAATGACTTTCAGAGTCTGTATCATGAACTGAAATTAGGAATCGGAACATGATGTTATTATATCACACCAGGCCAGCTTCTTGTTAATTCATTGCTAGTTTCTTTATCGACACAGTAATATGATTGAGCCAGCTTGAAAACCATACTGAATTTTGTAGGTCTGGAGTTAATTATCCCACCCTCCTCATTCTCTATCAAAGAAGTGAGCAGATTCATAGGCACTGATTTCTATGAGGCTTCTAACTGCCTGACAAGTTCGACTTGAAGAGGAGTATTGGCCTACTTGAACCGTTATATCGCTGAGCGACTGTGATCCAGGTGGAACGAACGGACGAAGATCCCCCTTGAGCTTTATAGCTTTGGTGTTAAAATCACTGATCTTAACAGGTATTGCTGCCCATCCTTGATCGAAGAAGTGATCAGATTCATAGGCGGCGATTTCTATGCTGCAGTCCTGAAAAATATAAATTAAATATAATCACCTGAATAAAGACGCCACGGTATTAGTACATTACTAAACACATTCGATTCGGAAACGGTCCACATTTCACTGAAATGTATTTCTAGGTTTATTAATTTAAATCAGTATCGTTGGTACTTGGGGATTAATCTCCAAACCGATCAAACACAATCAATGTGAAGGTATCGTCCACAGCATCTCGAGTGTGGCTTCTGGGGTATTAAGATGTGATTGGCTGTGCAGCCTTAATCCTCCAAATAGCATGCATGCTTATGAGTTGTCTTTTCCGTCGACTTGATACCAGTGATGTCTTCCCTCCGAGAGGTCAGTTGAACGTCAGGTGGCGGTTAAACTGTTGATGTTGAGAAGTCCTTGGCCTAGATTTATTTTCACAGCCCTCTTAGTGATAAGGTAGTTCTAAGTGTCATACAGAAAGTTAAACGTGAACTTACGACTGTCTTAGCGCAAAGAGAGCTTCTATACTTGACCCTGGACTGCCTGAGCATTGTGTGGCCAGGCATTGCTTTGTTGGGACATTATCTATAGGGACTTTCTTCTGAGAAAAGGAAGGGCAACCAGCTACAGAATGGCAGCCCTGTAGCCCTGTAGCAGTTGAAATACCTTCTACCGATTGGAAGAAAACATCTTCCGTGCAACCTCTTGGCCATATTCTAGACCACTAACTCAGCTCTCAGTCGTGCCGATGGCATCCACATCAGGATGGAGTGAGTGGAATTTCTCGTGTTATGTTTGGGCTTGAATTCACTTTCCTTTAGCCAATGAGATCAGGCTATTCAGCTTCTATCAGTGTACACTCTCTTCTGATTGGTGGCAGTGTACATGGCTCAGTACATTTGAAAATTTGAATACGACAGTATGGTATCTTCCATTACCGAATATTTTACAGCAACTAAGAACACGGACATACCATTAGCAACAGGCATCAGTTACTGTAACGCGTGTCACACTGTCATTTACCTTGTTTATGGTCGTGTTACGTGGTGAAGGAAGGCCCCCAGCAGTTATGAACGTTGCTAACTGACACCGCACAAAATCCCCATCCTTGTCCATGGTAGAAAGTTTGATGACTGTCGCGCTGTTTAATAGAATTCTGGAACAGAGATATAGCAAAACGTGTTTTTGTGCTCTACCGATACATGAATCAGGTTTTCATTTATTGTGGACACCCTGGTTCATTGTGATATGAGTTCCCAATGTGAAACTGCTAAAGGAAAATGAAAGGTAAATATGAAACGTCAGTGCAAAAGAATAAGACAGTTTCCATTTGCCAGAAAGGAAGAGAATGCTCCAATCTGCTCCCACTAGCCACACAATTTTGCACGAACATAAATATCCCTACAGCTAAGAATTAACTCATGTATTCATGTTCGCCCAACTTCTAAATGCCTTTTTTCAAGAACTTGCAGACCGGTATTAGACTAAATGAAGACGTACTATGTTATTACTAGCTTACTTGTACGTAGGTTTAAACATCGCAACAGGACTGTTGTTTGGTTGTCCTGTATCATTGCGTTCGTGTGCATTTATCTTTACTTGAAGGTGATACTTTGTGTCCCCTGTGTAATCATAGTCAAAGTCTTTCCAGTAGTGGCCGTGCAGCCTGCAATAGGTCAAATAACATACATAAATTACACTGTCAGTCATTACAATTTGATGTACGTTGAAAACTTTACATCCTGGAAGATTATGATGTAACATGATTTTCAGTTTTACACTTCTAACCCGTCAATCCTACACTTGTTATTCAAGGGTACCGTTGTGTATTGTGTTGTTAATGCAAATCAGCACAAGTGCCAAATGCTCAGCCTTACGAGGCATCAGTGCCCGTTGAAACAGAAACCTAAATAATGGAGCAGCGATGTAGGTTCCATGGTCTTCATTCCAGTTACGCGACACAGTATCACGCGTCAATACAAGTGGTCGCAACATTGGCTGTATCAGAACTAGAAAATATTTTCTACTAACGTCACCTTTGGTCAAGTAACAGATTAAGCACTGTGCATTGTCCATTGTGCATTGTGCATGGTACTACTGTCGTATCTTCTACATGTACAATAAGAGTATATGTAATAAGTTGGCATGAAATACCAGTCTTACTCTATATCTGTATACTGACGTAATGGATCGACTTCCAGAACGACTTCCGCTATCTCCTGTTCCCACTGAAGCGGTTCATTTACGGCTGCCACCTCGCCAGTGAGTCTCCTGGATACTTTGTCCGTGATTAGACTGTATGAGACATTGCTGTGGGAGTATCCGGCCTCCAAAGTCCAGTTTCCGAAATACAGGTCGCCATTCATGTCCAACATATGATTCCGAGTTGTAACTGTGCTCTTTCCGACGTCAGTGATCGAACAGTTCACGCCACAGGGCCCTTGACCCATCACCCATCCTGTAACGATTGTTAATTGGACCTGAAAAAGAAAAAAAAGTCAACGTCAGGGAGTATATCTAGAAACTGAATTGTTTTCTCTTATTTGTCACCGTACTTCAACAAAACGATGATCATTGCACACGGCATGGCTAACTGCTTATTTGACCTAAGAATTGCGTAAAAATGCACATCAATTCAAGTTACAATTTGTTTGAGTCCCTTAAGGGGAAATAAGTAATGATGTTTACGTACGTTACAGGTCAAGGACTAACTTACGCAGAACAAAATAATACAGCAATGTTTGGGATGTTTTTATTTTTTTCACATTGCATTGCCGTTTCATTTTTATTGTCTGTTACATTAAGCTTTATTTAAAAGATGTTAGTTTGTGCAACAGTTTTGGGAAGGGTAGTCATCGTAAGCAGCAGACCATCAGGTATACCTTCATGTATGTGTATGCGACCTTGACGGTTTATATGTGTCGACCTTGAGCTGTATAGGTGGATCTTACCAATAAATAAATGATTGCTAAGCCTGTATTACTACTCAGCTTTTTCGTACCTTGTACTCTGTTGGGTTCGATGTGTCTACGAACTTGAAACTCACTGATCCTCCGATGAAGTGTTTAGACTGAGCATCCACACTCAAGAGGGGCATCAGCATCAGGAACAACACCAAACATGCCGCCATGACTTCTCTCATGATAAGGCATGAACAGTCTATGTGGACTGGAGTGTGTCACATACCAGCCTTTATGTGCCAAACACCTGAAAAGAAACCATCGTTGAGACTGGGAGTAAGAATTGGTCCCCGCATACTATGCCGGTCGTGCGAAGCGATAAATAAGTAATATGTTTCTGGACTTGGGATTTGGAGTAACATAATGCGACGATGGGTGTAATTCAATTCATCATTTGATGATACGTATATTTATATGACGATATTTTATTTTTATTTTTCTGCACGGTAAAATAATGTTAGTTTGCCCAGCGCATTAAAATGCTCTTGACGCAAGTCATACCAGTTCAATACTGTGGTGTCTAATCTAAACTGCAATCAAAATCCTCAAAGGGCGTTGAATATTTTACATACGCGCGCATACACACAAATGTCGTCTAATTGTCTGTCCGTTTGTGAGAAAGCCATTTAATAGAGAGAAAGGTGGATATGCCTTCGTGCTCCCAACGTGGATCGTTGTTCATGGTATTGTCTGGTCCGGACCGGATTATTTACAGGAACCGTAGAACAGCTGCAATATTGCTGAGAGCCTTGTCAACATGCAAAACACACAGGCAGTCCAGACATGAAACGGTTAGTGATGTTATGCTAATGTAAACTAACCGTTTCCATACTAACATTTGCTATGTACACGAACATGTAGTATGTCATGTCATTTATGTTTGTATGCTTACATGAGTTTTTTTCTGTTCTAACATAACAGGACACTGTGAAGCGAAGTTAGGAAATACTGATTTAGTTTTACTGACAAGCTTAAATTCAACATGTTAGTAAGTTGTGTAGGGCAGTAAAGAAATACCAGTCTAGGTTTCTTGCCTAACTTAAATTGAACATGTTAGTATGCTGTCTAACGAAGTGAGAAAATGTTAATGTAGGTTTACTGCCATGCTTATATTCAACAAGTTAGTATGCTGTGTAGCGAAGTATGGGTATATAAATTCAACTAGTTAGTATGCTGTAAAGCGAAGTATGGGTATATAAATTCAACTAGTTAGTATGCTGTGTGGCGAAGTATGGAAATATATATTCAACTAGTTAGTATGCTGTGTAGCGAAGTGTGAAAAAATAAATTCAACTAGTTAGTATGCTGTGTGGCTAAATAAGAAAACATAAGACTAGGTTTACACTCTATCTTAATTTAAACAAGTTAGTATGCTGTGCAGCGTGGTAACAAAATATTAATCTTGGTTTATTGCCTAAATTAAATACAAAGTGGGCCAAATAGTACATTTGTACATGTATAAACTACAAAAATTGTTGCAGTATCTAGATAATAAATAATATGACAAAATAATATGTTTTTCGTGCCCTGAGACGTTTACCTTAGTCGTGCGCCTGTCCTCACTGGTGTATAAGTGACGATATCACTGAGGGAAAATGTATGGCCCAGATCACCAGTAGACAATATACAGGCACTGGTACGTCACTCCTTAGCAACACAGGAATAAAGGTAATACGATTGATGCACCCAATCTCTATGAGGGACAAGTGCGAGCCTATATCTGTCTATTTGTTTGAATTTATACACTAAATGCAAGCATCATCAGATTTATAATCTCACTTAAGCCGATAATCAGTGACCATCTTACTTTCAATAATGTCGCAGTGCACGGTACGATAGAAATGTAAATAATGATCCTTCTGAACTAAATATAGGCGAAGTCATCACAGTGACAGAAATCTAGATACTTTGACAAATAAATTACATCCAACGAACAACGATCGATCAAACATTATCACTTCGTCACGACGTACATGATTGTGGGATCTGTATAGAGGATTAATACTGATCCATAACGAAAGTCGTTATTGTAAGTTATCGCAGAAGCTACTGTAAACATGGTAGCGAATACACCACGTGTTTCTAAGCTCTCTAGATAGTTACAAAAAAACATTTTGATTTTCGCAGTTAATTAAATGACAGTGATTGTACTGTGTATTAGATTTTGTTTTACTTTACATACTCTAATCTGTGTAGTATTACAACTGCCAGGGTAAAATCCACAATTGAGTGACATTGAGCTCAATCGATCGCGTCAACTATCAGCCGATACCCCTGATAAAAGAGACGCAACAGGATACCTCCCTGAACCAGTCGGTATTCACTCCAGATCAGTCTATATCGTGTTTTCTGTATTTATTTCACAAAAACGTTGAACGAAGAGGAAGCAATGCCTTGGTTTGTGCAACTGACACAACATGGATCTTTTCAAACATTACCTTAATTAATACTGTCTATCATACCGTCAAGCAAGTGTCCTCTTGTGTCATCGTTTGTCAATGTTGAAACGTGACGTGTGCTCTGAAAATCAGGAGAAACGTAATATTCAGTAGAAACACATTACCATTTCAACTGCTATACATGCCGGTCTAGAACCCAGGAATTCGGTGAGACGAGCTGGCGCGTGAACTACAAGGCTACCCTTCACGAAAACATTACCTGTGAATACATTTCGAGACAAGGGAAAGTTATATCTATCAAAACATATCCTTCATCTATCGTCTTTTGTCAGAACAAGAGGTTAATATGCTGTTTTCTGCCATCTTGAATTCGAATTTGAATTTGTGTTTGTATTTGTGTTTAGAGTGTATTCTCTTGAGACTCCAACATGGTTTATGGTAATAAAGAATGGAATTGGTTAGTGGTTAATAGATGAGTTTGTGTATCGTGTGCTTCACGTGTAATCGCGGAAATAGCCAGACGCGTGGATGTGTATTATGAGATCAAGATCGCTATCCCCTTCAAAGTACATACATGTAGACTTGCAAGACAACGACATTAGAATTCATCTCCAAAAGCCGCCTACACAGAATAAATCCATAAAATAGTCCTCATCCTTTAATGCAGCTTTAGTGCAACACGGGGAGGCATCCATGAAATGTGAACATTGAAAAGATATTTACTTGGAGCCTTAAAAATGTCCTGAATAATATTGAACAGGTCTTGCCTTGCCGAGAGGATGTCTGTCCGAATTGCTCATAAAGCACTGACACAATCACTCAAAACGACCGCTGATACAGGTCTCAAAAAATGAATCCAGCACATAGCTGATGATTTGGTCGATCATTGGACATTGACGCCACTTTGAGCATTATACTAATTAAATCTGGACTTGCCAGCTTAATGCCGGTCTCTCCCACGTTTACAATTGTGAAACCCAGGACCACGGGCACAGCGATGACAAACCCAAAGACATAATCAGTGTGAACCGGGATTCGAACCAACGACTACTCAGCTAATTGCAAAGCCTTAGACTGTTCGTAAGTATCCATATGACACAGTATCCTTAACGAAAAAGGGAGCACAAACCTGCCCTAGCTCGTGCCGAAGGTCGTTACGTGAAGCAGGACCCCGATCCTCCAGTACACTCAGAAGAACATATATGCATAAGAGTTCATGAATTAATGCAACACATGACGTATCAAAAACATTTCAAACGTGTGTGGCTTGTGTTTGTGGGCATATTAGTGGATCTACTAACCATTCTGCTAACTAACTTGGGTAAGCACTAACATTCACTCTGATGACTTGTCGCAGTACTTGTCGGGGTTTAAGGGCCGTACATACGTACGGCAATGTTTGTCGTTGTAGTTCTCTGCATACTGAAAGTACTCAGCATGGGAAGGATACTGATACAGGGCGAATGTAGGTCTGGTCTGATGCAGCAAATGCGGAGTGTTATGTGGATGTTCTTGTGCTCATGGTCCGTGGTTGGGCATTATCTGGAAGTTTCTCCTGTGTAGGATTTCTCCAATGTAGACTTTCTACATTGGTCATGTATGCTCTGGTGCAGCTATACTATGCCGCACTAGTCATGTCCTAGATGGCTTCATTACTTAATAAGCAGATATTTCATAATAGTTTTATTTTTATGTATCGATTTCCCTTTCCCTTTTAAGATGTTGTTGTTACTGTAAATGCTGAATGTTACTTTATAAGATTGTGTAGAATTTCTCAGACGAATTTCCTTCGATAGAACATTGTGGGAAAGTCGAGTTCATATAGTCGTTATGAAGCCCAATTGCTACTCAACGTTGGCTTTGAATTCGTCAAATGTGTGGCCAAGATCATTGCTAGTCACTCTCTCGCACCTCCACAACACAGGTATAATTGAATTAAGCACCTCCGGTGTCTTGCTGACTGAGTGACACCGTGCCAGGTCTTTCATGTCACCCAAGGAAGCCCCTTAATGTATCGCAACGTGATTTAATAATGTACAGTGAAGTGTAAATACAGGTTCAATACTTGCCCAAGGTAGGAGACGTAGGTATGTTTTTCATTACAAGTTGTCTGACAAGACTCTCGGATGATATCACTTACCCAAACCCAAAATGTAGTGTTAAATCTTTTATTACGTTCGATAAACGTATAATGTGATCGCCATTTCAACTGTCTAATTAGCAACTGTTTCCTTGGTGTTCCGCATAGTAACCACTGTACTCTCTACCCTGTTTATAACGCCTGTAATTCTAGTGCGGAAAAACAAAAGTTGAATGCATGTCACTGAAGCTAGGATAAATAGACAGGTTTCATATTTAATATGTCATCAGCTTTTGAGAGTCACTTATAACACCTGCTTATGGTATAGTCTTGATCGTCACAATCAATCGAACTCTGCCTCATTATTGAAATGGGTTTGTGTCTTTATTTACATTGTGAACACCGTGATTCTTATATAAGTTGCATCTGTAATATAAATTCCGGACTAAACGAAAGGTAAAACCAATAGTCTCTGACGATGTGCAGACAATACAACGACGAGGGCATCATGATATAAGGTGTTTATTGAGTTCAAGGCCACATGACCTTACATATGTAACATAAGAGTAAATAAGAGCAAAGGTCACATTTTACGCTGAAGCTGAAACATACAAGTTATACATTTACCAAAACTACAACTTGTTTCTTGAACCTGACCAGTATTGTACACTTGAACGTGAAGCAACTCGAGGCAAGTTGTCCGGATGTGATAAGATACATGTTTTCCTAAACTGAAATCAGGTGAAAGTAATAATAAATTGCCGGACAAAAAAAGCACACAGGAAGTATTTCTTCCAATAAGATATAAATAACAAAACTTTTTGATGAAATGGTAATTGCATGTTGAAGCACACTGCAATAGACGTTTTGTATCAGCAAAATGACATTATGACAATAAACAGTGACGTAATGGTGACCACTGCAGACGGTACGTACGATGCTGGAAGGTCAAGGCCATTCCACACAGCGGTCGGTTGGCCCATATGCCAGCAGCACGAAGTCGTCTGGTCACTGTGAATCGAGTCACACGATGACCCAATGATGTTGCAGCTGATGACCAAACATGTTCAAATGTGTTTTGTTGCATTTTTACACGAGAAACATGATGGCTGCGTTCTATAAATCAATGTTCTTCAATAGGTTTACCAGTTAGAACGCATATTTTGGATTGCAGCAACAACTACACCTGAGTACTTTCTTTTGCTCGTCAGTTTATTTTCAGCACCCGAAGCAGTATCATTAGCCTTCTCTAAGGTTGCATCCTTTTGAAAAGGTAGGGCTGTTCTAATGTTCTAATGCATGTATGGATGGTCAAAGTGATTTTCTCAAGTACGTGCGTACACATGAAACAGTATTAAGCACTCCCATGATTTAGAACATTGACATGAACAGAAAGGCGTCAGAGATTTCACGCATCAAGGAAGGCAGTAAAACCTGATCGTCTGAAGGAAACGCAGTTTACTGAATAAGTAGTTCGGCATTTAGCTGTCTATGTAAGCCCACTGAAATCGACCCAGTTGTTCGACATCAGTATCTAGTGTGTTCGTCAATTGACTGGATGCCAGACTCCAACCTCCTCATGCCACAATTGAGCCTGCGGATAGGTTCCAGAGGCAACTGCCACCATTGAGCCTGCGGATAGGTTCCAAGGGCAACTGCCATCACTCTTCATGCAATGCCGTCTCCAATTCAATGTGGACTATGCCTGTTTTTTCATTACCTGAAATGTGTTCGTAACAAAGGCATCGTTGACGTATTATCATCATCGATAGCGAAATCACAACGATGAAATCTATGAGGTGGTACTAAATTCCGTTAAATGTGTATAGATCCAGTGGTAAGAAATGTAGTTTGTCAGATTCAGTAGTATTCTCATTTATCTGCAAGGAGTTGTGATCATTCTATAACCGTACAGGTGATCATAAATATATCTGTCTTATTGCGCACATCCTGTCCATGTCGGTACAGTCCTATCATTACCTTCGGTTCTAGAGCTGCGACATTACTTGAGATGGCGCTTAGCAGCCTTTACTGACAAACTCCAAAATCTCAGGTAGATCTTTCCTAATATGAGCCTTGGACCAGATGATCTGGTAATAAATTAATATCCCATGGACAGGACCATGTAGTCAGAAGTAGTCCCCGTCCAGTCTTACTGACCCGTGAAAGTTCCGGGTAGAATAGGCCTTCAGCAACCCACGCTTGCCACAAACGGCGACTATGCTTGTCGTAAGAGGCGACTAGTGGGATCAGTGGTCAGGTTCGCTGACTTGGTTGACACATGTCATCGGTTCCCAATTGCGCAGATCGATGCTCATATTGTTGATCACTGGATTATTTACAGACCGCCGCCATATAGCTGTAATTTTACTGAGTGCGGCGTAAAACTAAACTCACTCACTCCATCCTATTACGATAAATAGTTCACTTTATGTTAGCTTTGAATTGTTCACTGGGAATGGCATTTACTACACAGCTAAACAATTTGATGGACATTTTGAATTTTTCGTTCAGTGGAACTATGGGTCATTGTACCATAGTGGGTATTACTGTACAATATTCCACCCATACGACAACCGTCTCAAATGTGTACTCACATAGGGAAAGGACATCAAGTTGTTCGACCATTAGCGGACAGGGGAACGTTGATGACTGTGGGAATTATGGTCCCCATGGTAAAATATTCATCTCCCCAATTCGGTGGTTATTTCGCATCAACAGATGACAAAATACAAAGCGAATGCAAAAAAGTTTAATGATAAAATCATATGCCTCCTTCCCACTGGCAGATTCAGATGTTTAAAAGACATATAGTATACATAACAACATGATATGCCTTCTTTACATTGACGTCCTGACAATGTCGTGACCTTGACATTGTAATACATGACATACAGTTCAAAGCCTGTACCTCATTCACATTCACATTCATCTGCTTTAGGATCCACAGGAATGGTTCGGTCAGTGTCGACGGCGAAGAGGATGCCAGCGATGGCTAAGACAAAGACGGCAGTGAGAGTGATTCCCCAAGAGAACCCCAGGTGGAAGATGGTGAAATACAGCCTGCCTCTGATCCAGTAGAGAAGGCAATCGGCCAAGAGAAAGCCAGCTTGAAAACGATTTACAAAAGAGTCACAACATGTTATGTTTATTTGTCTTTGTTGTCTTGAATGAGTAATTATAAGTCTAACTAACTGGTCAAAATCTTATTTCTTCATGAAAAGACACACATGGTGTTATTCATCGACTCTAGTTTAACGCCGCACTATTCCAGGTATAGGACAAATGTCTGCAAGTCATACAAGCCAATAACCGATATCATGAGCAGATGTTAGGCTGTGAACGTATATCAGAGAGGGAGATTAGGGAGAGGCAATTATGTTTTGCTTTTAACTATTTCATTTTCACTGAACCTTTCAGCTGGCGGCAAACTTGACCTACCTGGTATAAAGGCGAAGACGATGACTGCAACCCGCATTGCCCTTTTGCCTGAACAGGCAGCATCCAACATTATGATGAATGCTAGTATGACATCGATTAGAGTAGTGAACAGTCCAAATGTCGCACCCGCTTGCACTCTTATAAACCAGTCTTGGTCTGAAAGATAGTGGGAATGATAATGATACATTATCATGGTGTCTCCCTTAAAAATACACTGTGAACTCGCTGTCTAGGCCTCCTTAGCACACCCGTGTTAACCAGCTCTTTTAGATACAGTGACCATTGTACAGTCACACTGTGTGGGCCAGCCCCTGTAGATCCATGTTGGAGATACACCAATTGGAGATACAGTAAACAGTGTACAGTCACACTGTTCACAGTCACTGTTCACAGTCAAAGTGTTCACAGTCAGCCACTCCTAGAACCTTTGTTTATTATAAATTTATATCAAAGGCTGAATTATACATTGGGGATAATAATAAGACATTTTTCCTTTCTACGTATAAATAGATTCATTTTCTAGATTCATTTTCATCAACAAATACTTCAATGCGTTGCTTGTATATGACAGAATCCATCCACGAGAAAAAAATCCTTTCACATCACTGTTTTTGTAACATTACACATTTCAGGCATACCTCCCAGTGGATCAGATGAAATTGAGACACACTCGCCCCCGGTGCATCTCTGCCAGAGTCCTTCGCTCTGGCCATCTCTTGTACTCCATAGCGGCGTCCCAAAGCCCAGAATAACAAGGATAAAGGCAAAAAGAATCAAGAAAGTAGCTGCCTTGACCAAGGCTGTAGCCTTTCCGCAACATCCTACGTGTGTCATATCGGACGCCATCAGGGAAAGAATTCCAGATCCTGTTTATATCCCTTTATAAATGGCCTGGTTATGATTGGTTGCCATGTAGCTAAATGCAAATTTGATGGTCACATGATGGCCTTTTCAGAATGATAATGTTATGATATCGTGTTGTCACGAGTTCGTATTGTATTCTCGACGGAATGTGGATGTTATATGGCCTGAATATAACACTGTCACGTCTGTTGTAGTCACATTATGAACGAATTATTGCAGGTGCTTGTCGACTATATACTAGTATTTATATTAACACCAAAATGTACATCATATACGTACCTGCGTGGAATATTGTGTCCAGTTTTTCAGAACAACTGAAAATGCGGGATCTGAAACTTACTGCGCGCTTTTCCATATTTACTGAAATATGTTCATTTATGTTCTTCGTTTATATACATATTAAAACAAAATGCACCAGAATATGGTTGGGTACTTTTGGAACAGCGAGGCTGGTGTATTCATCATCAGATTCCAAAACACTCCCGAGGTTTATCCTGTATGCGGCCATTCTGGAGATTGTCTGCAATCTGCATTCGCAAGTTCAACAGGATCTTCGTTCGGAATGTGTGTTGGAAGACACTGGCATCGACAGTTTGGTTAATGTCTACAGGTTTAGGGTGCAGCGTCACCTTGGTCGAATATAAATGCAGGGACCGTCTCAAAAAAAAAGCTGCGCTATCTCCTGTTCCCATCCAACATGTTGATACCGCGTGCCACGTGGATACTTGGCCACTGATTACACTGTAAGTGACATTGCCATGCGACTAGAAGAATTATATCTCCTTTGTCCAAAATGTTAATTGCTGTGCATGTCTGACATATGAATTCGAGTTGTAACTGTGCCTCTTCCGTCGTCGTTGATGTAACAGTTCTCCACAAGGTCTATGACCCTTAACTTATCCGATAACGATAGTCATCGGGGCTTGAAGAATACTTCTTTTATCACATGCTATTCTCAACTCAAAATGAAGAAAGTGTGGTTTTGTGAAAGGACTATAATAAGACCGCAGAGTGTCGGAGTAAAGATGAGCATATCAGACCTTATGGTATTTGGAGAATGTGGCAGGTTCCCCCTCCACATATCCCAACAAATTAGAGTGTTAAAATATAGGATAAATTATTGCATATGTCATCCCACCGTTTACCAAAAAATGTCATGATATGATGGTATTGTTTCATGAAAATGGAAAACCGAAATGGGTATCAAATGTCAAAAACATGCTTTTCGCAACTGGATTTCAAAAAATTTGGTAAGGTCAAAAGGTATTCTCGCCGTCACTGTTTTTAAATACATTCACACAAAGATGAAAAGACATCTATCAACAAAAGTGGTTGGGATTTATTTCATTATCAGGAAAGTGTAATTATTATTCAATGCTAAAAACCTACATTTATACTGAAGGTTATTTATCATGTGTTAAAAATTCAGATTATCATTGTCACGTTTCCGTTCCTCATCTCATGATTTATTGATTGAAGAAAGGGGGACTTTTTTATGAATATAAAAAGAGAAGATAGATTAGGTAAATGTTGCGCTAAAAATGTAATAGAAGACAAATATCATTTCCTTCGTGACTGTCCAGCATTTGATACTCTCCGTGGAAAATGTATCAAAAAATTCTATTTTGTATATCCTTCGATTGATAAGTTCTCCTCACTGTTGACTTGTTCAAATGAAAACTTTAAGCCAAACCAAAATATTGCAATGTATTTTTTATTATTGTTGTTATCCAGACAATTCTTCTGTAAATGAGATGTAAATGTGCTTTATAAACGATATAAATATATGAGTGATATTGTGAAGTGAGTATTTTGTCATGATACTATATTACATTTAATGTGATTCATTATATCATTTGATATGATATATGATATTGCGTGATATGATGTAGTATGATATGTATAGTATGATATGATATGGTATGATAATTATGATATCGTATGTTAGATTATATATGCATGACATGATATGGTACCATTTGATATGATATGTTCTAATATGGCATGATATGACACGTATGGTGTGATATGGCACCATGATATTATATGATATGATATGATGTGTGATATGATACGTCTTTATACTATAGGCCTGAGGCCTTTCAGTGTTGAAATATAGACCACAGTTGTTTCATTTTAAAGACCACATATACTTAGCGGTATACAAATACAAATCATTATTGACATCGTTAATTATGAATAATTACCTGAAACAAATAACCTTTCTGACAACAACTGTTTATATGCAATAGTTAATAGAGTAAAAAAAGTTTATTCGTTCTTTAATTAACAAAACTCTTCAGACAAGTGACACATTTCATATTTTGTTATGCGCCTTCCGTGAAACTGAAGTACCAAAAATCATATGTCAGATGAATCAGACAGCATTCTTCACATATAGCAGCGGTGGCTGAAATATTGTCGATGCGACTTCAAACAACATCTGTTCACACACTGATCTCTTAACACTTTACTAGCCTACTGATATGATGTCCTGGGCCATCTAATCCATTGGCACCTTTGCTGTGTGAGGGCCCAGCAGCCCAAAGACGTCGAATAATCGTATCGCTAGATCTAGCTCCCCTTGATCCATAAACTATGGCTGTTGTGACTGTTGCTCCTTGGGTTCGATTCCTTAGATGAGTTATCCGGTCGATCTTGTGCATGAATTGTCACTAGTGTCCGTTCGGTACGGGGACCATCAGTAGCAAACCTGGTTTGCTGATGACGTTGAGGAAGTCGTATAATGGTGGTAAGATGACAACCAAATTGTCTCGTCACAGGGATTTCAGGCAACTTTCCAAAGGCCATACCCCTCTGCTCAGTCGTTGGTCTAGGCATCGGTTGTGTGGTGTACAACTTCCAGCGTCAATACTGAACGTTTTTGGACACAAACCGTTTTAAAAGATATCTCAGAGTGAAATGCATGCTCTCCATCCAGAACCATCGATGCAAAATTATGGTTTAGCTGCACTATGGGTGTGTTTGTGCAAATGTTTCTGTATGGATGTCATATTACATGATGTCATCTTATCTGGGATCATTACGTCACTTCACCATGCACGTTCCATAAACATATACGCTTACCTTTATGAGATTTCATTTTATGGAAACTTGCGTTTCTTTTGCTGTTCATTGTATTATTGGTATCTTGAGATATAACCCTTCAGTGAGTGAATTGTGGTAGTGCTCTTTTCCGGAGCAAATCTCTAAAACCGCTCACTGTTTCTTCACGAAACCTTGCACACAGATTGGTCTTGTGGTGTGCTGGTGCCTTTTTGGTAGTTGTGGAATTCTGAATAGTCTATATTTTGCATTTCCTTGGCAACACTTTTGACTTAGACTGAAATAGGTGGTTGTGCTCCTTTCTTTCTGCTCCTCAGAATTCATTTGGAAGTTGCTGTTACCAATAATGGTTGATTCATTTTTCCATGTTAAAATCACTGTGAAGCCCACTTTGGTGAATTTACATTCCGCCTATGGTAATGGTATAGCCAGATGTCTATGATCAAAGTTTAGGTATACATGGGTTTCATACTGAACTGTTGCGGTGGGGTGGACAAGAGCTAAACTCGTTCGCTCGTCTTCGATTCCCCACACCTTCAAAATGTGTGAAGCCGATTTCTGGTGTCTCCTGTCGTGATATTGCTGGAATATTACTTAAAGTGCGTTTACTCACGCATACTGCACAGTGTCATCAATATTTTAAAGTGAATTATAACACATGCTAATTATAAACATATTTCAGGAAGGGAAATGATTTGGGTTCTTTATTTACATTGTGAAAATGTTTGACTCTTGGTTTTATTCGGAACGTTGTATCTGATAATTAATTATCCAAACTGAATAAAAGTTGTAAATAAAGTGCCTTGCATAATACACAATGACACGAGCACTAAGGTACAAAAGGTTTATTCAATTCAAGGCCTTGACATGACCGCGTTACATAAGGGTAAATATGAGTAACATTAGTATCAACCAACCAACCAACCAACCAACCAACCAACCAACCAACCAACCAACCAACCAACCAACCAGTCAATCAATCAATCAATCATTCAAATTTGAATCAATCAATCAATCACATTATTAGTAACATACGTAAAGTTACATGTTAAGTTGGAACATACGAATAAAATATTGTGCAAAATTCATTTCTTGAACAGGACAGTATTATTTCAACACGAGTCAAGCTTAATTTAAATATATTTTGGAAACTGCTAAGTTTCATCATTTGTCTCACAATGGACCACGGGGAATAACCCCTCCAAATTTGTCTCCTCAATGCATCTATGTCAGTATGTTGTTTGAGATATGGTGATCTACCTTCAGTTGTTGGCGACCGATAGACCAATTTACACAGTATTGTCCTATTTCAAAATCCAATTTTAGAGACAGATGCTAGTTATATTTCTTGATGCTGTGATATTTAAGTCGGTTTACCGGTCTTCGATGCCAGTTTCTATTATATAACTCACATGTATTTATAGTGAATTCGGAACTTGTTGTAGCCACGATATGGCTGAAGTATTGCCGATGTGGCTGAAGTATTGCCGATGTGGCTGAAGTATCTCCGATGTGGCTGAAGTATTGCCGATGTGACTTTAAATTTTTGAACACACACACTCACAGTGTTTTGCAGTCATTCACAGTGATTTATGAGCTAGGAAACAGCTTCTCATTTAGATTGCAAAAAAACAGAAGTTTGAAAATGAAATAAGATCCTAGATGATTGTGTGCACCATGTCATTGCAATATATGTTATCTATGGTTATAGAAATAGTACTCACTGAGAGTTGTGCTTCTCAAATATATAATTGTGATGAAACCCTTTACATGTTCTTACGATTCTGATTGTGATGGAAACGGGTTCACTTTAAGCAAGGAATTGCGTTGCACATATTGTTTGTGCCTTAACCTTCGGAAAATACTTGCTTGACTTTGAATGTTATTAACGTGTTAACTTGATCGCCTTTTCCCATGAAACAACATATTGCTGTGAACTGAACTTTTTAAAATTTATTTATTTATTTATTTATTTATTTATTTATTTATTTATTTATTTATTTATTTATTTATTTATTTATTTATTTATTTATTTATTTTAGGGTAAGATGCTTCTGTAGCGTTTGTTTAACCTCTTGAATCGGTCACAGTCACGCTCTTAATGGCGATTTGATTGACGAAGTCTTATATTCATCTACTTGTTACTTATTGACCCCGGGCATTACAAATAAGAATTTTTACAAACTCCAATGAACGACAATGTGTTTTGTCTTTTGGAATCCCCAACTGTTTATTTCTACAGGAAACATCGAATAACCAAAATGCTGCGGATGTTTGGAGATTTTTTCGTGTTAATGAAAGACGGCACATACTATGTTTGACCTCTCTTTTCATCAGTCATATTTCGGTTCTTGCATTTTACAAATCGATTGTTGTTACTTAAACATAGGAAAGAAAGAAATGGTATATACTTGACAGCATTGAAGGCGGGAAGAATGAAGTCACTGTGACTTTGTGGCTGAAGGAGAGTGACGTTTGTTTTTGTTTTCTATAAAATGAACTAAGAGAGATTTGATTTGTACACGTTTCACTCCAGGACTCAGGAATATTTTGATGTGAAAATAATTCATAGTCTTTATTCATGTTGTACTTTAAAATCGTAATGTCATTAGGCAATATATATTAACTTTCACTGATACCAGATCAAATATTTTTTTAAACACTGAACTTTCGCAGGAGTATCTCCTGTAGTTGTTGTTTACTGTGTGTGGCTGTGAAAACTGTACACTGCTGTTCAAGATGTAAGTCACCCGCGGGGGATGGGAAGTGGTTACTCTTCCTCTTTTCTTCCCCAAACCTCCAACCAGTCTATAGTACCAAAACCTGCCAACTTCTCATGACGCAGTCAGTAAACTAAGTTGTTGCCCTGTTACTGACAGGACGAATATCTCGCCGGATTAATGATGTTTGAGTAACAACCTTTGTTGTTTTCGCCAAGTAGAACTGCAATAACCGTTATCCAGACATGATCAGGTATTGTGCATTACTTAAATCTAGTGAATATTTAAGAAACCAATGCGTGAATGTTTTTTCAGCATCTGAAGCAGTCGAATTGACACGTTTGGAAAACGTAAGGCTGTTTTAATGCATGTATCTCCTACAGCACACGTACCTACCTTCATAAGATATCCAGTGACTCGCATTTAGCAATATATCAATTGATCTGCAAGGATTTACTGATATATCTCTGTGTCCGGTTATGATCATTTGATGACACGTATGTGATCATCTATCACATGTCTTAACTACAACTAATGTTATCACAGAACTGTCACTGCCGGCGTTCCTTGGCCTGCGACAATATTTGAGATAGCAGTGAGAGATCTGTGTCAGATCCTTCCAGTAAATGAGACTTGAAGGCGTATTTGCTACTAATCTGAGTTATATATTACCATCCAATAAGCAGACGTTACTATTCAATGGAAACACTTATGTTTCCGAGTCCAAACAATTAAAAAGATTGGTTGTATAATGATGACGAATTTCTGAATTTTCGAATTGTTCGCTGGGAATGGCATTTACTTTACAACTGAACAATTTGTGGACATGCCTTTGAAAGAACTAATTTGTGGACAATCTGGAATGGAGACGATCTGTTTTGTTCAATGGATATGTGGGTCAGTGTAACCTATTGCTTTACAGTATTCCAGACATAATACCTCTGGTTCAGATAGGCTCATTTCCACTTCGGGAAAGGAAACCGTGTTTTATGTTTTTGGCTGGCCATTAGTTGATCGGGGAAGAGTTATCTATGGCTGACTGTTGGGGTGTGATATTGTTACATCATGAGTAACTCTTCATCTCCCAAATCTCTAGGTTTTTCATATCAACAGATGACAAAACATCAAGCAGATTCAGATGTTTAAAAGACATATAGTATACATAACAAAATGATATGTCTTCTTTCCATTGACGTCTTGACAATGTCGTGACCTTGACATTGTAATACATGACGTACAGGTCAATGTCTGTACCTCATTCCTATTCACATTCATTTGCTTTAGGATCCACAGGAATGGTTCTGTCAGTGTCAACAGCGAGGAGGATGCCGGCCACGACTAAGACAAAGACGGCAATGAGAGTGATTCCCCAAGAGAACCCCAGGTAGAAGACGGTGAAATATGAATTGCCTCTGACAGCGTAGATAAGGCAACCAACCAAGAGAAATCCAGCTTTAAAAAGATTTTCAAAAGAATTACAACCTGTTATGGTTAGAAGACAGTCGGTCTTTTGTATTGGTGTTCTAATCTTTGAGTAATTAGAACTCCTGCTAGTGATCGAAGTCCGACGCTTTCTCCTTATTGCTGCTTTAAAGTCCTTCACTGAAAATGGTGTTATTGATCAACAGTTGTTTAACGCCGTAGTATTCCAGTATAGAGCAAATTTCTGACATCCACTGACCAAACTCGTGAGCACATGTTTTGCCAGGGACTTACAATACCATTTGCGAATGGATGGGTAGAATGCATATATTTGGAGACAATGACAGGTACAAAAGTAAGACTAACAAAGAAGAATTGTAAGGCACCAGTTCACAAGAACAGCTAAAGTTTTGAGATGGGACAGGTCAGTAGACCTACGAGTTATCCATCCGACAAAATCAACTCACTATACGTCTCAAGGTTTTACATACTTGATGAAATTTCAAAATACTGAAATACGCAGACATTATCATCCAGATTCACCGATTTTGTTATTACCGTTATTATCGCTGTGATCTAAGAGCAGCAAATGAGTTCGGCCACAAACTCCGAACAGGGATGTAATGGAAACCATACGTGCCACACGCAATACTGTGAGTTATCAGTTGTCGTGAAATACATCAGTTATTACCTCAAGTCCCTGCAATTGTCGACACATTCCACTATTGATCATGTTGCATTAAAACACATGGAATACTACCCGAATGTGTTTGTAGTTCTTCACCACTGCAGGTTTTGAGCATTCCAAGAGATTCTTATTTACAGAATTAAGTTGGGAGGGCAAATTTGGTGCGACGAGTATGTTTTGGATCATCTGTTATACTACGGGATTAAAATTTTCCTTCACTGAACCTTTGAACTGGCCCCTATCATGCCCTACCTGGTATAAAGGCGAACACGATCGCTGCAACCCGTATTGCCTTTTTGCCTGTAGATTTTGCGTGCAACATTATGACGAAAGTTAGTATGACATCGATCAGAGTAGTGATCAGTCCAACTGCCACACACACTTGGGCGATTATAAACCAGGTTTCATCTGAAAGATACAGGGTATAACATTTATTTATATAATTTACAATAATGCGGTGAGTGCCTTCCCATCGAGAAACCAGTCACACTCTCGCAGTTCCAGTCAACTATGCAGTCCCGGGATTACTCTGTAGCGATGTGCACCAGCACACTGAGATACAATGACCAATGTACAGTCACACTATGTGTGCCACCACAAGCAGACTCATGCTTAAAAGATCTGTGAGATACAATGACCATTGTACAGTCACACTGAATCTACCTTCCCCAGTCGACCCATGTTAAGCAGATCTGTGAGATACAGTGACCATTGTACAGTCACACTGAATCAACCTTCCCCAGTCGACCCATGTCAACCAGATCTGAGAGATACAGTGACCATTGTACAGTCACACTGAATCAACCTTCCCCAGTAGACCCATGTCAACCAGATCTGAGAGATACAGTGACCATTGTACAGTCACACTGAATCAACCTTCCCCAGTAGACCCATGTCAACCAGATCTGAGAGATACATTGACCATTGTATAGTCACACTGTATGGACCTTCCCCAGTAGACCCATGTTAACCAGATCGGTGAGATACACTGAACAATGTACAGCTACATGTTGTGGACTTAAGTGAACACCAGTTAAAACCACAAATTTTGACCAGGAATGTGCATCTCCTTCTTTATGAGAATTCAACGGCTTTCTACGTTTACATCAACAAATATTACATTTTTCCTTACATAGCGGCTAGATGTCATAGAACCCATCCACGAAACACAATAAGCTACGTTTCGTTGCACTTCATCTTTTCGGTTATCCTTTTGGAGCATTACACATGTTAGACATACCTGCCAGTGGGTCAGATGAAACTGGGTCACATTCATTCCCGGTGCATATCTGCCAGAGTCCTTCGCTCTGGCCATCTCTTGAACTCCACAGCGGCGTCCCAAATCCCAGAATAATAAGGATAAAAGCAAAAAGAAGCAAGAAAGCCGCTGCCTTGACTAAGGCCGAAGCCTTCCCACAACACCCTACGTGTGTCATTTCGGGAGGTGCCTGGGCAATAATTCCTATTCCTATTCTGAAGGAAATTCAGACATACCCTTTTAAATACACATCAACTGAGGTTTTGATTGGTTGGCATTTAGCTAAAGTGTCAATTAAATGGTCACATGGTCAGTATTTTTTGTGTTATTCACTTCTGCATGTGCTTCAGGTAATAATATTATGATATAGTATTTTCACGAGCTTGTATTGCGTGTGTACATAGATATATACTAGTATGCAAACATCGGTGGAATGAGGTTGTTCCATCACCTTAATATAATACTGTCACGATTATCGTAATCACATTAGGAACGAGTTATTGTAGGGGTTTGGCGACTATATATTTACCTTAACGTGAAAATGTACATTACATGAATATCTGTCTAGAATAATGTGTCCAGTGATCCGTTCCCTCAGCACAATATTCAGCACAATATGAAACTTTCGCAGCAGAATATACTGGAGTTTTAAGAGGCACTGTAGATTAGGGTGGATATTAAAATTGTCTTTATCATCACTGGTAGTATTATGTATATCTGTACTTTCCACACACTAACGTGAAATGCAACAGACAGGGGTTGGGTGTTTTGGACAAGCAAGGTGGACTCCACATCAGATACTAAACCGCTATATATGTATATGGGCTTTCTGGAATTTATCTCTAACCTCTAACCCGGAATACCTATGGATGTTATCTGGGACAATAGCTCATCCACTAAGTGGACTGACTGAACCTCAATATTTCATCTGTTTACCAATGCGTTCAAGGTCATCGGTGTTAAGGAGCGTGAAAGGTATTTGGGATTTGAGCTGAGGAGGTCCGGTATCATTTGTTCATCGAAAAACTTTAACTATTATTTTTTCATTGAAGGGCTTAGAATGAATGATATATCAAATTGAGACGAATGTGGCCAGTTTGTTTAATGATGTAATGAAAACATGCAGCTCTACATACAGTTAGCTCTTTTACTTGATTCTAAAACTCCATGAACATCAGAGAGAGATATCGCCGGTTCTAGCAAATGTACTACCGAATCCCTACCTCAAATATTTACCATAATTGCCATTACTATCATGGAAGGAATTTCTTATATTCATAGAAATTAATGGAAACAAACATAATTAATGACGAGAGAATTCTTAAAAACTCAAAGAATTTTTGTGACTTTTTTACAATAAAAAACTACCGAGTTCAGTTGTGACCAAACATTTTCCTTCCAGACAAAGCTCATACCAAATGAAAACGCAACACATTCAGAACATTGGAACGGCAGCTCGGAGACAGACGTGGCAGATTTATTCTGTTTTACAAATTCCTCATAAAACCGCATTCCATCAAGTCAGCACTTGTATAAAGATAGGTATATTACACAACATACATTACATCACCGTGTTGAGTAGAACTAGCCCGCCTCATAAACCAGAGATAACAACTCATGCATGAGAAAAAACTCTGGAACTGTGCCCTCCCAAAGAATGCTAAAGTTCCTACTATTAACTTTGTAGTATTTACAACATGGTGACAACAAACGTTGTCTCACCACAAGACAACAAAGTCATAACAGTATCCTCAAGGCTCTGCTACCTGGTTTGCAAACCATTGCTGCTCATTATACACTAACAATTATAATACATTCAAACATATGACAGGATATTATAGTGGCTTCGCAACCTGGCAAAATCACAACAAATCAGTGTTATAAAGGCTCTGCAACCTAACCATGCACGGTAGAACATACGAGCAAATCAGCTTCACATACCAAACTTGGTTTACTACCCATACAGGAACTATCCTGATACAAAATTCATCAAGAGCACTTAACTCCAGACAGCAAACAATGCTCACAAGCATGACACTGTGCTTAATTCACAACCATCACGGTCAAATACATACCACCACCTGAAACACCAAAACAAAATATGAGACATTATGCATCAAAAGTATAGATATATACATATAAACATAGAGGAAAACATTAGGGAAACAAAAGTTGAATGATGTGAACACTGCCGTGTCTAGAGCGAGAGAGACGATATTTGAAATTCCCTCTTTATTTATACCTTTAACAGCGCTACCTGACAACAAAATTACCTCCCTTGGTAGATTCGCTTACCACCACGGAGAAAATAGTTTCTATCTAATTCATTTCATTCAACCGAAAGGAACAATATTTCTCTGTTTCATTGTTGAACACAAAACGTGAAGAAAGGCTTCGTCCCTTGATCGTGGGACGTGTATTAATTACATGGTGAGCATAGACATAGGTATAGCGGAAATGTTGGACGTGCTCGGTGATACCAGTTTCAGGGTAAAACATTCAGCCAAGTGAATATTTCCATGGACATAGTGAGAGATCCCCTCATTCCGGATCAGATTCTTCGTGCATGGGAATTGTGATCCCACCCTACAATATTACAGATCCCCTTCCATATCCCCTTCCTTCGTGTGGAATTTTGGCATCTGGTTGTTGACGTTCTCCACTGCGACGCCAGACCCGATGACGACCGTCCAACGTGAACCTTGACTCGTCGCTAAACATGGGACCACCGGCCATTGGTCCACCTCTGATGACCTTGACACCACTCTCTCCGGGCCTGCCTGTGTCGGTATGTTAGGGGCAAGGGAATGTAAGGTCGCCGTGATCGGAGGTGGGAAGCATGGAGACGGTTACGTATTGTCTGTGTCGAGATGCGATTCCCGGTGGCCTGTGTACTTCCTGCAGCTGTGTCGCATTTTGACGACGATCGCGAAGGGCTCCGGTCATCACGTCTGGTAGTACATTCGGGACGTCCACTTCGTGGTCGGTCGGATACTCCACCTGTTGCTTGGTTGCCCACAGCCGGCTGACGAAAGACTGTGAAAATCCAAGCTGTACTGTTGTGTAGGCTTGTGTTTCTCCGACATAGAGCATCCCTATGCCTATCGACCGTTCGTCGTCTCGAAGTCTTCGCATTGTGCACATTATTGGAAAGATGGTAGGACGTGGTCGGAGAACAGCATTTATAGTCATTATTGCACATGAGGCACGTGCATTTTGCCAAATGCACGAGTGAAACATGGTGTGATGTTTTAAGGCCCATCCCTGGTACGTTTGGGCGCAACGTTTCATAACCCCAGAACACCCCGAGATCAAAGTGCATCATGGGAGGGTTGCCTGTGATTGTTCTCAAACATGTCTAACGTAATCAGAGGAGTATATATTCCTATGGTGTAGTCACTGATTTCAACTTCGATATCCCTATTTTTTGTGAGCAGTATATATCTATCCACAAAGATTCAGGGTAAGAAATAATTATTCTTTAGGATCTATGACTTTTCCTTCCTGTTGGGCTATCTCTCAACAGCTCCAGCTTTTGGTGTTTACATGTCACAACGTTTGAGATATAGTCAAATATGCTCAGTTTTATAAGATTTCAAAGAGATTCCATACGACTCCTGCTCAGAAATTGTTCCAACGACATTACAACATTCAAGGCCAGGTGGATATGTACAGAAAATCTCAAATATACTGCCCGATGTCGACTATGCCTTTAGCCAAGTTTTCTTATGAGATGCGGAAATGTTTGCTAGGGTTATATCGCTTTTGTTAAAGGACTGATCAACAAGCTGAACAGCAAAGGATCCAGAGAATGAAATCCTCTTCTACTAGAAATGAGTTCACGAAATGACTGAAATTCTGAAGCATTAAATTGTAAGTACCTTTTGTACTGATGTAAATTTGATATCGTTTGAATATCTATACAAATGAGTTAGTTAATATGTTAGTTAAGATCTGAGTACAGCGGACACACAAGAAGGAACTGGTGCTGATTCCTGGCAGTATTTAAATCCTATAGTTGCAATTGGCGATCATTATTGGTGTAGCGTCGGAACTTCTTTGCTGTTACATTACATAGTTACAACCCCCAAACTTATTTTCACTTTCAAACGTTTGTAATAGAAACATTTGTTTCACAAAGTCACTGATTCAAACAATGTCTGCACATAAATATCTTTAAGTCTTTGAGTAAGTTACATGATAACATTAGAGTATCAACTAACGTTACCAAAATCAGTTCGTTGCCCAATTATTTTTTCCATTGTCATAAAATGTCACCATATTGTAACACATTTTGGGACCTCTATGCGCAGGCATGTTAAACAGTCTTAACCAGGCGAATGAACGTTTTCTATGCCATCGAAACGATTTCAGATCCATACTACAGTACAGTGCTTATTTCAACATCGAATAGTGTAAAAAGCGACTTAAATGACACATTTAGTAAAATAGATGTAATTGTTTATAGATACATATGTCAACCTTCTGAACTCGTACGGCTGCCTGTTTAGTGTGTCTTTTCCATGACTGGATTTTGGTGAAGTAAACACTAAAATATTCATAGTCCGATGTCATTTCTGAAAGTTCTTCTTTGAAACATACACTTTTCTTTACCTGATATCCTTCCCTCTTCTTTAAAAGTAAAACTTTTATTTTACCTTCGTTTACACTAGTTTCCAATTATCATTCATCAATCTGTCTCCGTAGACCATCAACAATACGGGAAAATAACACGATATCATCTGCAAATAAAGGTAAAACAGCTGTATAATATCAGGATGTAGCTGGATATCATGACTGTAAGTTCCATTAATTGCTAATTCGATTGTTACGAGTGTGTATTTTCTGTATATTTTGTTATTAATTCAGTAATAATTATTATTTGGTCACAACATTTAGTGTTTTGAATAATAATTATGATAATTATAATAAATTGTTTAATAGGTGGTCAGCACTTTTAGGATTCTGGTTTTCAGGAATTTATCTGGTCTTAGTTTTCTATGTGTTTACTTCCGGGAGACTTATTCGAGGACATTCTACAGAGTTGGCGATGGTTGTAAGTGCTCGTACTTTCGAGGGATGACTATAATAGTAGTATATATAAAGGCTAGTTGCCAAGTATTTAGGGTCACATATTCACATTTATTCACTGGAGTTACATCATCGTCACCATCTGCATCCGTCAGCGCTTTATCTACATCATCCGCTGTGAGACCGATCGCTGTGTTTACATTCTGCATAGTTGATTCTCTCTCGTACTAAGACTTTTGTGCGTTTCCTATATTGTATTTTGTGACCCATGGACTTTGTCTCTCTTGAATTGTTTTTGTAATCAGCATTGTGAAATTGACTTGTGACCTTGTATACCTTGCTCTCGTTGCATAATAATGCATGATTTGAACGTTTATGACTTGTTTTTGATCTGTTTTGCTGGTTCAAAAGGGGATTTCTTACATCGTTTGTCACGGTAAATTCTTAACCGTAACACGATTATGAAGCTAAACAGAAAAGGATGTAAAATACATCACTGTCGTACTCCTAAGTGGCTTTGAAAGCTTCGTTATTATTTCTTACACATACCTCTACGTGTTCATAATTACAAAACAAAACAGTCGCCATGATCTTCACCTCTGCAAATATTGTGGTCATATCGTATCAACTGATCACAGAACACAAGACGGATACAAAAGTATTTTAATAGACAGATTGTGTACATGATCAAATACTATGCCATCATTCCCTTGACATGACAACTTCGTGTGCCTCATGTATACACAGCTGCTTCAGAATACACGGGATTGCTGCGGTCAATGTCGACAGCGAGGAGGATGCCAGCGACGACTAAGACAAAGACGGGAGTTAGAGTGATACCCCAGGAAAATCCCAGATAGAAGATGGTGAAATGCAGCCTGCCTCTGATCCCGTAGACAAGACAACCGACCAAGAGAAATCCAGCTATGAAACGATTTACAAAAGAATTAGAACATGCTATAGTTACAGGACAGTCGGTTTATTATCCCCGCCGCGCGAACCGGGGGATATGGTATTAGTCTTCGTCCGTCCGTCCCTCCGTCCGTCCTTACGTACGTACGAATTGGAAAACGTAAGAACCAGTCACTAGATTCTTTTCATATTTGGTACCCAGGTTCAAAAGACAGTAAAAGACAGGTTTCAGTCAGGTTTGGTGACCTTTACATTCATTTCAAGGTCACAAGGGGACTTGTCAGAGGGATCTCTCAAGAACCATTCCCAGAATTTTCTTCATATTCAACACCAAGCCTTTTCTAGGGAAGGAGGAGGACCCAATTCACCTTCACTTGATTTTCGTGGTCATGGTGACCTTTGAAGATTTCAGCATATTAAGCTGCATGTTAAGCTTGTCTGCGAGATATCTCAAGAACCATTGAATGGATTTTCGTCATATTCAACTCCAACATTATTCTAGGGGAGGCACAGGCCCAGTAGATTTTGGTGACCTTCACATACTTTTCAGTGTCACGGAGACACTCTGATGATTTCAGCATGTTCACCTGCATGTTAAGAACCATTCACTGGATTTTCTTATTTATCACTAACCTTCATATTTGTTCTTAGTTTTCAATTTGATTCTAGAAGACTATCCAAAACAAACACTCCCAACCTGTGTTACCACTCCTATGTTTTCCACCACATCGCTATTTTCGCTGCCATGACGATTTGAGGGCAACAGTTTAATTCGGACAATGGCCCCGAAGAGGTCATGCGATGGAAACGACACCAGGCATGTACTGTCATTTAATACATCGTTTTTCTTTTGAATTTGTCATCCATTGTCTAAACATTCCAGAATACCATTTATGCTGCTTTTGAACTACTGCTAATTCTTCATCACTGCAGATTTATAGAGTTTCAATGAATTCAGCATTTTCAGAATTATATTTGGGGGGAAAGAGGAAAAGCTAGTCCGTCTCGGAGCAAGGTTTCATTCTTCACTGAAGTTAAGTCGCCCTACCTGATGCAAAGGCGAGTATGACGGCTGCAATCCGGATTGCCTTTTGGCCTGAACATACTGCGTCATACATCATGATAAAGGTTAGTATGACGTCGAGCATAGTAAGTATCAAGCCAATCGTCACATCCACTTGTACGAATACAAACCAGCCTTGGCCTGAAAGAGGGAATAATAATGATGCAATAATATGACGTGTACCTTTTCACGACCCAAAGGACCCGTGAAGATCTGGGTAGAACAGGTCTTCAGCAGCCAGATGCTTGCCACGAAAGGCGAGTATGCTTGTCGTAATATGCGACTAACAGGATCGGGTGATCAGGCCAACTGACTTGTTTGGAACATGTAATCGGTTCCCAGTTGCGCAGATCGATGTTCATGCTGTTGATCACTGAATTGTCTGATCAAGGCTCGATTATTTAAAATTTATATATCTGGAATATTGCTGAGTGTGATGTGAAAGAGAACTCACTCACTCATTCATAGCCCAGTGAACAATATACAATAACAATGTGTGGACATAAGACACATGTGAACAAGATCAGCGAGCTGCTATTTGACATACCTCCCAGCGGATCAGATGAAACTGACACACACTCGCTCCCTGTGCATCTATCCCAGAGCCCTTCGATCTGGTCATCTCTTGTACTCCACATCGGCATCGCGAACCCCAGGAGAACAAGGATAAAGGCAAAAAGAAGCAAGAAAGCAGATACTTTGACGAAGGCCGAAGCCGTCCCGCAACATCCTTCGCGTGTCATACAGGAAGCTATCAAGGGTATGGGAAGAAATCCGATTGCTGTGGGAAATGTACGTCGGTTATGCCCTTCGGGTCTGTTAGATCCCTTAGAATACTCAACGACGATTTCGACACGTTGCCAACTTACGAAAATGTGCATTTAATGGTCACACGATGATCCTTTTGTGTTATTCAGTTTTGTATGTGCTTGGGGTAATAATGTTGTGACACAGGTTTGTCTCATGCTCGTATTGTATATAAAATGAGGTTCTTATATACCTTATAATACTGTCACGTCTATCCTAGTCACATAAGGAACGAAATAAAGTTGTTGCTTAGCGACTACATATTTACCGTAACACCAAAATGTACATTATATGAATACGTGTACACCATGGTGGCAAGATCAGGTAGACCGACGATGTAATAGCGTCAACTGAAATAGAGGACACAAATGATTTATATTAAGCTCTATGCATCAAGGCTCAGTGTGACCAAAAACAATTCTTGAAGCCTGTGTTACGAAAAGGGAGATTCCACCTCTCCAGTGAGAGTATTCTATAATTTACCATAAATTACAATGTATAACAATTAAATGTTCTTGTCACGATATGGCTGAAACATTGCCGATGTGACGATTGATTGTAGCTCACTCACTCACTCACCTCTCTAGTGGTACCTAGCATACCTTCTGTTGTTGCTGACCTATAGCCTGGTATTTATATTGCACTGTCCTGTATTGTAATGTTTTAATGCTTACATGCTAGATTTTTGTGATAACGTAGTTCCAATACTGCCCTTCGTTGACATAGCACACAAAAGAATTCAATTTTGTATTTATTGTTTAAGTATATGTCGCTATAGTCATGGTATGACTGAAATATTGCCGATGTGGCTCTAAATCTTAAGTCACTCACTCACTCAACTCTCCTGTTGTCGATTTTCCCTTCATATCGAGCAATATTCCAACAGCTTCCGTCTTCCGTGTTTCTCAACTTTTTATGTACAATCGAACATGATCTTTACACCAAGCTTTCAAAGATTGTCATACGACACTCGCTCAGAAGTTGCTCCATCACGGTTACAATAAAAAATTATGGTAGACAAGTGGAGGACCTTTCAAAATTTGAGGCAGCAAAACACGATGTCCGATACAGCTGTATATTTAGACTTGTACCATAGCGTCTAGATGTTTCGGGTGAACTGGTGACTCGCCTTTGCATCTGTTTTGACGGGCGTCAACGTTTGGGCAGGATACACACGCCTTTAAAAATGGTATCAACACTCTTCTTGAAGGTCACATGCAACCAAACAAAATCAAACATAATTAAACCACAATTATCATTTATTCATGACATATAATATACATTGCTACGTGTAAAAAAACCAAAATAAACAAAATTATATGCGTACAATCGCTATTCAAAAGTGTACTATTTTGTACTTGTGCTTAATTCCCTCGAAACGAAGCCCTCGGGAGACAGAACCCAGTAATTGCGGGTGGGTATGCACCCAAGTGTAAAGACTGGTTCATTTGCTGATTCGCTGAGGGTTCATTGTGTGTACAGAAAGATGATCTGTTTGATGGGCATTTTAGAAGTATGGCGAGTCACAAGAAAGTAAGATTCTTTGTGGGTAACAACTTCTTTTATTGTACTTGATGCGTCGTTTCAGTACGGATTCATATACCGTTGTCAAACAAAATCACATACACTAGAAGACGTTGTTATCCATAAAGAATGTATATAGACAGGTTGGGTTTTGTAAAAACATGTTCTCTGAACTTGCGTTCGACCCAATCAAAAATCATTTCAGTAGAGATGGTGAACTACTGCGTAGCTGGAAACTGTCATTCGTCCAAGTACGCAGCTGACGACTTTGCACCAGTTTCCGACAGATCCAGTCATCCAGGAAAATGGATGTAGTTTGTTTGCAACCCACAGACATAAAAACATGTCACGTGTACATGTATCGCACCTGCCTAATTACATAATGTGGCAGTGACAGGATTCGGGTGTATGGGTCATAAATCAATTTATTTTGTTTATGGCGTATAGCCGATAGGTGTTAAGTTCAAATTGCATGTGGTGAATGACTGAAGCCGTGTATTGGATACTGTCATTAGCAGACAGGCGGGTAGACTTATAGGTGTAAAAACACCAGACATTGAGCTTTCTGTGTGACAGAGGCTGCTTACCACAATCAACAAGTGTGTTTTTTGTTATGTAACGAGTCAATTATTTACTTGTTTGTGTACATAACCCAGATTAGACTACTGCTCACGACCTCATACGCCGGGCAGGGCATACTGTTTCAAGCGCCGCGAACCTATTCACTGCGCATGCCGTATGGGCGCAGCGCAGCATAGCTGCTGAAACCACTTTTTTCCCTAGCGCTGGGAGATATTTAAAGAATCGCATTTTTTTATCAGCTTTACGTTGAATTGGCATTTTTGATGATTTGTTTCTGTAAGTGCACACCGAAGGATATCAGAATCTGCAAAGTTGTGTTTTACGTTGCGTGTGACCTTTAAACACATGCTCTATCATCGTATCGCATGATGTCAGTCACTGGATTGTCTGGTCCAGATTGATTTGTTTACAAACCCCGTCGTACAGCTGTCCAGCGCTAAATGTGGCGTCAAGCAAATACTCACGATATATGTTGAATTGTAAATTACCACTTACAGGTAACCAGATTCGTGTCAGCTAATCTGTTTAATGTAATGCAGTGAATGTGGCAACTTTTTGTTGCATTTAGAATCTTATTATTGTTTTCAATAAGAAACCATTTTTGCATGTGATATATTTAGGGTTCTAATAAAAATACTTTTGTCACCACAATGGCAGTAGTGGGAATGTTTTCATAATACATTGCCGCACAGACTGAGTGATTTAATATTTAACGTAACATCGGCGATATCTCAGCCATATCGCTACAAAAGCAATTCATATAATAAAAATGAAAGAATGTTGAAGAGTAAAACGGTGGACATAAAAAAATACTAGAATATCACAGATATAAACATAAAACTAACATGAAAAACTAAAACATTGTAATTAAAGAAGACATTACGATATAAAACACAGGCTGAACATCGCCAACAACTGACGGTAGATCACCATACTAGGGCCCATGGGGTAAATAACAAATATATTGCCACACAGACCTAGCACATCCTTAAATGTGGCTTTTATTTCATATACAGTTAGAATCATTGTAATTATGATCAAATTGGGATCTCTGTTAGTCTCGACAGTGTAGCATGTAGTGATCATCTACAGTTAGAATCATTCTAATTATGATCAAATTGGGATCGCTGTTAGTCTCGACAGTGTATCATGTAGTAATCATATACAGTTAGAATCATTCTAATTATGGTCAAATTGGGATATCTGTTAGTCTCGACAGTGTAGCATGTAGTAATCATATACAGTTAGAATCATTCTAATTATGATCAAATTGGTATCTCTGTTAGTCTCAACAGTGTAGCATGCGGTAATCATATACAGTTAGAATCATTCTAATTATGATCAAATTGGGATCCCTGTTAGTCTCGACAGTGTAGCATGTAGTAATCATCTACAGTTAGAATCATTCTAATTATGATCAAATTGGGATCTCTGTTAGTCTCGACAGTGTAGCATGTAGTAATCATGTACTGTGAGAATCATTCTAATTATGATCAAAATGGGATCTCTGTTAGTCTCAACAGTGTAGCATGTAGTAATCATGTACTGTGAGAATCATTCTAATTATGATCAAATTGGGATCTCTGTTAGTCTCGACAGTGTAGCATGTAGTAATCATCTACAGTTAGAATCATTCTAATTATGATCAAAATGGGATCCCTGTTAGTCTCGACAGTGTATCATGTAGTAATCATATACAGTTAGAATCATTTTAATTATGATCAAATTGGGATCTCTGTTAGTCTCGACAGTGTAGCATGTAGTAATCATGTACATTTAGAATCATTCTAATTATGATTAAAATGGGATATCTGTTAGTCTCGACAGTGTAGCATGTAGTAATCATCTACAGTTAGAATCATTGTAATTATGAGCAAAATGGGATCTCTGTTAGTCTCGACAGTGTAGCATGTAGTAATCTCTACAGTTAGAATCATTCTAATTATGATCAAATTGGGATCCCTGTTAGTCTCGACAGTGTAGCATGTAGTAATCATCTACAGTTAGAATCATTCTAATTATGATCAAATTGGGATCTCTGTTAGTCTCGACAGTGTAGCATGTAGTAATCATGTACTGTGAGAATCATTCTAATTATGATCAAAATGGGATCTCTGTTAGTCTCAACAGTGTAGCATGTAGTAATCATGTACTGTGAGAATCATTCTAATTATGATCAAATTGGGATCTCTGTTAGTCTCGACAGTGTAGCATGTAGTAATCATCTACAGTTAGAATCATTCTAATTATGATCAAAATGGGATCTCTGTTAGTCTCAACAGTGTAGCATGTAGTAATCATGTACTGTGAGAATCATTCTAATTATGATCAAATTGGGATTTCTGTTAGTCTCAACAGTGTAGCATGTAGTAATCATCTACAGTTAGAATCATTCTAATTATGATCAAAATGGGATCCCTGTTAGTCTCGACATTGTAGCATGTAGTAATCATGTACTGTGAGAATCATTCTAATTATGATCAAAATGGGATCTCTGTTAGTCTCGACAGTGTAGCATGTAGTAATCTCTACAGTTAGAATCATTCTAATTATGATCAAATTGGGATCCCTGTTAGTCTCGACAGTGTAGCATGTAGTAATCATCTACAGTTAGAATCATTCTAATTATGATCAAATTGGGATCTCTGTTAGTCTCGACAGTGTAGCATGTAGTAATCATCTACAGTTAGAATCATTGTAATTATGATCAAAATGGGATCTCTGTTAGTCTCGACAGTGTAGCATGTAGTAATCTCTACAGTTAGAATCATTCTAATTATGGTCAAATTGGGATCTCTGTTAGTCTCGACAGTGTAGCATGTAGTAATCATCTACAGTTAGAATCATTGTAATTATGATCAAAATGGGATCTTTGTTAGTCTCGACAGTGTAGCATGTAGTAATCATCTACAGTTAGAATCATTGTAATTATGAGCAAAATGGGATCTCTGTTAGTCTCGACAGTGTAGCATGTAGTAATCATGTACAGTTAGAATCATTCTAATTATGACCAAACTGGGATCTCTGTTAGTCTCGACAGTGTAGCATGTAGTAATCACTATAAGTATTACCTGGTAATAATACCAGTACTGTTCAAAGGTAATATGGGTAATTGTGCCGGAAGATATATTGACGTTAAATGTTTATCATTGAGAATTGAGTAAATTCTGTGTTCCATGTCATCAACATGTGAGAGTAAATTATGGACACATGATCTCATATGGCTATGAATCTATAAGAACTAATTGAAACGCCTGTTTAATTACTTTGTGAAAACGAGTGGTTTTGAGCTTCTTCATTTTTTTACATACGTTGTATCTAATATTAAAGGAAATCCGAAATGCATAAACGATAAAACAGTAAATATTTTTTGACGGAACGCAAATTACACAACGCCACGTGTGGATGTTTAGCTCAACGCTAACGTGAATACTATTCAAGAAAGTCAAGACTCAAGATGTATATTGAATTTAAGACTCTGTATCATGAGTATGTATATGTTTCAGCAGTATTAAGGCTGCGCGATGCGGTTTGAAAACAGCCGAATCTCGATCAGACAATCCAGTTATTGACAGCATGTCATACGATGACAGAACATGTGTTTACGTTACTGAAGAACTGAAGTTGGAATGTACACACTACATATTTAGTAAGAGTACTACTTTTATCTTGAACAAGAACTGTATTATATTGAACACGGGCAAGCTCAATACCTTTCTCCACAAAATCGCCCACCCGTCTGATTATGATAATGCATGTCAAAGTGAACATTCGCCCTAGATTGGATCCATTTACACATGTGGTTGAATCACACCAGATAATGCTTTCAATTTTCTGATATAGTACTTATGCAAGTTTCGAAATGGATTTTCTCGAAATCCCACCATCACCAGAACTCTTACATTCGCCGGGAATCTTGCCAAGAGTAAACCGTCTTCTTTAAACGTGCAACACATGAATAACTTAGTCGTTCTTTCGGGTTTACGAGAGTTACCATCACCTCAAAGGCTTTACCGTGATGGCAGAGGAAGCTTTGTCAGTTTGGCTCTGACGAATGCAGCGATATTGATCCCGATATTCTTTGTGGCAATCAGTCTGAGTAAATCGTGAGCTGGGTAACACCCTCTCAACGATATTGGAAACACATCGTACGACCTGATTGATTTGCATTTCAGGTTTCGTGACTAATAAGAAAGTAAGATACTTCTGGATGACACCATAAAAAAACGAAGTTATCTTAGTAGGTTTAGATTTACTCCGCACTAAGCCATATTCCATAATCGAGTCTGGAGCAGACAATCCAGTGATCAACAGCATGATTATCGATGAGCGCAACTGGGAACCGATGACATGTCAACCAAGTCAGTAAAGCCTGACCACCAGGTATCGTTAGTCGCCTCTTACGACAAGCATAGTCGCCTATTATGTCATGTATCGGGTTGCTGAGGACCGGTTCTACCACGGATCTTTACGTTTCGAAGTTATCGTTTATAAGCGTTACGATTTAAGGTATTTTTGTCCTCGCTCACCGTGCTTGCTGTGTTATAGAGTTCATTCACATACACAAACGTTTATACACACAGACGTATGTACTGTTTTGGGTTGTTGTTTTTTTAATTTCAGATCAACAAATCTAAGAACACAAGACAGATGAATAATGAGGACACAAACACATACACAAACGTTTATAAACACAGACGTATGCACATAAATGATTTTTTAAAATTTCATATCAAGAAATCAAAGAACACAAGGCAGATAAATAATTAGTTTAGAACAGGTAGCATTCACAATAGAAAGATATGCCTTCCTCCAACTGACTTTGTATCAACACCGTGACCTTGACATTGTGAAATCAAGGTCTGTGCCTCATGTACTTGGATCTTCTTTACACTCCTCGAGATGTTTGCTGTCAGTGTCGACGGCGAGGAGGATGCCGGCCACGACTAAGACAAAGACGGCAGTGAGGGTGATTCCCCAGGAAAACCCCAGGTAGAAGACGGCGAAATAGATTTCGCCTCTGATCCAGTAAACAAACACACCGCTCAAGATCAAGCCAGCTGTAAAGAGATTTATAGAAGAATCAGCCTACACTATGGTTAGATGACCGCCGGTAGACAGAGTTGTATTTGATGTTAGTTTTATGTTTTGTAATTTAAACAATTGGCTATTATTGACTTTGGACTGGCCTCCATCTTGTCCTACCTGGGACAAAGGCGTGCACGATTGCTGCAATCCGGATTGCTTTTTTGTGTGTGCGATCTGCATCACACATTATGATGAAAGTTAGTATGACGCCGATCGTAGCAAGGATCAAGCCGATCGTCACAAGCCCTTGCACGGTTTGAAACCAGCCTTCGTCTGAAAGAGGAAAAATGATACAATGACGTGGTATGTACATCCTTATAGACTACATATGGCAATAACAAAACGTACAATCACAGTGTCGGCCTTTTTCCCTTGTAAACATTTTAATACGTGATCTGTAAGATACAGGGAATAATGTTCAGTCACACTGAGTGGGCCTTCCCCAGTAAATATCTGTAAACCATAACCGAACAAATGTACAGTCATGAACCTTTCGCTATAGACATACGTAAACGGATCTGTGAGATACAGGGAATAATGTTCAGTCACACTGAGTGGGCCTTCCCCAGTAAATATCTGTAAACCATAACCGAACAAATGTACAGTCATGAACCTTTCGCTATAGACATACGTAAACGGATCTGTGAGATACAGGGAATAATGTTCAGTCACACTGAATGGGCCTTCCCCAGTAAATATCTGTAAACCATAACCGAACAAATGTACAGTCATGAACCTTTCGCTATAGACATACGTAAACGGATCTGTGAGATACAGGGAATAATGTTCAGTCACACTGAGTGGGCCTTCCCCAGTAAATATCTGTAAACCATAACCGAACAAATGTACAGTCATGAACCTTTCGCTATAGACATACGTAAACGGATCTGTAAGATACAGGGAATAATGTTCAGTCACACTGAGTGGGCCTTCCCCAGTAAATATCTGTAAACCATAACCGAACAAATGTACAGTCATGAACCTTTCGCTATAGACATACGTAAACGGATCTGTAAGATACAGGGAATAATGTTCAGTCACACTGAGTGGGCCTTCCCCAGTAAATATCTGTAAACCATAACCGAACAAATGTACAGTCATGAACCTTTCGCTATAGACATACGTAAACGGATCTGTGAGATTCGCTTTTCGGATATCGGAACTTCAGCAATATTCAAGGTGTTAGACATACCTCCGAGCGGATCATCAAGAGTTGAGACACACATGCTCCCGGTGCATCTCTCCCAGAGTCCTTCGCTTTGTCCTCCTCTTGCACTCCATTGTGGCGTCCCGAACCCCAGAAGGAGAAGGCCAAATGCAAAGAGAAACAAGAAAGCTGATGCCTTGACGAAGACCGAAGCCTTTCCACAACATCCTACGCGTGTCATATCAGGTGATATCTAGGGTAGAACAACAAATCTGATCGCAAAAGATCACCTACGGCAGTGTAGCCCCTCGGGTCAGTTGTACTCCATTTTATTCTTAACTGGGGATTTGATCGGTTGCCAGCTGAATAAAATGCAAATGTTGCTTTGAGTTATTGAGTTTTGCACGTGCTTCGTGTAAAATTATAATGATTTAGGGCTGTCACGGGCTTGTATTTTATATACATTTATCGACGGAATGTTGATGCGGTCACGTTCATCAGTGTCACATTAGGAACAAATTACTGTCAACAAGGACATCCGCGACTACAGATTCACCAAGAAATCAATTTAGATCAAAATGGGTAGGATATGAAGAGTATAATTCAGCTTGACCGAATGCACATTGTCCCAGTTCATAGGGTTATAAAAATACACTTTGCAAATTGGCATGACTATTTATTACAAACTGTTTGTCTAAAATAATATAAATGATCTTGGCTCCGTCACAATAGTTAGGCTCGTCATCAACTCAGGACTGTTCCCTGCCATACACATCGCTAAAAATGCGAATGTTCCCAACTGGCGTTGCCTTGTCGTATTCCTTGAGGACATTTCAGAGAAGGTGAAGACATTCAAACAGTGCTGCCTTGTGCAGGGTCGTGTATCTGACAGAAAACAAATGTACACTCCCAGTTTTAGTTATCAAAGTGGTACGAAACTAGTGGCAATGTCCGGAGAAGTATCAGGGTAACAACTACCGTAAAAGAAGTTCTGAAACAAAATATAGGAAATCAGACCCATGCTAGTGCCATTTCCACTACGACAGGTGCTCTCTTATGTCGCGTGTACCTAGCATTGCACTCATGGGCGTGTGTCGTCATGACGTAAACGTGGTTCAAATCTAAATTGGTTCCGCTCTGTCAGTTTACATATAAAGTCCTACTAAGATGAATGGTGAAACATTGAAAGAGGAGTTTATATGCTATAGCTAAATTTAAAAATATAGATAATTTATTTGTTGAGAGCAGGTAAAACTAAACTCACTCACTCATGAAAAACATGCTGCGTTGCAATACGCTTTTCGATATGTATGCTCTGACGTACAGGACAATCTTGATATTATGGCTGCTACAACTATTAATAATTGTATGAATGATTTACGTGTACAATGAATAATAACAAGATTAGACAATAAGAGATATCTCATACCTGCTGCTTGGATGTATTTACAAACCTTCTTCTCAATAACTACTGATTAGTCCATGATCCACACACCCGATTTTCAGGTTTGACAACAATATGGAGGGGTACACTTCCATTATGTATTATAAATAGCTTAATGTCTATACTATACATACTGTAGTTTCTAACTATACATTTATTTCGTATGTCTTTAGATGCGGGATTTCAGCTCGGATTTGGAAAATCAAACATGGAAATTGGACCAAGACTTTTCACATCATGATTCAAGATCAACGATGACTGATATCAATCAAAAACGTTTAAAAGTAGGAATTAAAGAAACTAGTGTACCAATATCTACATCCATAGTTAGATATTTGCCTAAGTATATAATGAGACAAATCGTTTTCTTCGAACAATGAACCCGCCTATATCAGCATGTCATGTTTATCAAATAGAAAAGATACTGGATGATCTGATCCTTCCCCAACAGTGGTGCCCGTCGAGATGCCAACACGTGTCCAGTCTCCATCTGACAAAAAAGATATGGTACAAATCTGGAACCACAGACCAGAGATTGCTGTAACTCCAAGTGCGGTTCCAGTTGTCACCGTACCTGACAGCACTTATTATTGGTGGGTCCGAGTTTAATGTATTACAGTCTAATAGCTACAAGTATGGTGTAAGTCAAAACATGGAATCGGGCATCATGTTTTGTCACTGATGGATCAAATTTGGATATTTCCTTCACGTGTCTACCATAAAACTTCTTGACAACTTTTCTGAGGCCTTGAATGTTGTAACCCTGATCAAACAACGTCTGGCTAAGAGTGACATGTCGCTATTTGTGTGGGTAGGTTTATATGAGGTGCATTGTACAGGTTGAGGATTTGAAATAGATATACATGATCGGAAAGGAGTAGTAATTACCCACTCTCTCTTTTAGATTTTAGAGATGGCCAAATCTACTACTGGGATATATTTTCACTACGTTGTATCGTGAATAACGACATTATCAAAGCAAGATGATAGCGTTTAATCATCATTGTCACTGGAAATGCACAATGTGATCTTAACCTGAAAAACAGAAAAGATAAACATAAGTTGACAAAATATAACCGTTACACACCTTACTTAAATTCAGAAATATCAGTCCAATGCAAGTAGATGCTTGCAGTTGAACAGAAAATATGCAGCAATATGTTAATTTATGAAGCTATGATTATGAATATGACCAATGTAAAGATGAGCTAAGGTATTCTGAAAACAGATCTTTACTAAATATAAAAATAGTATTGATTATACATAGAAACATAAAATCTTTTATACATAAAAATATATACATTAATATATACGTAACAAAGTGGACCTGTTGAACAAGACTGTTTGCTAGAAAAGTATAATAAAGACGTTAAATTTTTCAGAAACATACTTTGTTCACAGTTCGTCCCCGTGAAGCCCTTGCCGCACATACAGAAATAGGTGTCATGCATATTGTTTCCGGCACTGAAACAGGTTGCATTGTGTTGGCACGGCTTGCTCAGACATCCGTCTATTGCTGAAAAATATTGTTTAACAGTGAAAGAACACAGACTGATGGCATTTAGATGAAACGCATTGTAGTTCACGCATTCGATTGAGTTATTTAGAGTATATGTGAACAGATGTTTCTTCAGAGTTCAGAGCCACATGTGTGTCTCTCTCACATCATAAGTAAGCCTACTGACCTTATGTCAATAGTGGTTTGAAATATTGTGTCCTGATGTCAATAGTGGTTTGAAAGGCATTGTCCTGATGTCAAGAATGGATTGAAAGGCATTGTCCTGATGTCAAGAGTGGGTTGAAATGTATTGTCCTGATGTCAAGTGTGGGTTGAAAGGTATTGTCCTGATGTAAACAGTGGGTGGAATAGGTATTGTCCTTATGTCAAAAGTGGGTTGAAAGCTTAGGTATTTTCTCTTTGTCAACAATTTGTGGAAGAATATTTGCCCTTATGTCAAGAGTGGGTTTAAGACACTGTCCTTATGTCAACAGTTTGTATTGTCTTTATGTTAGTAGTGGGATTGAAATGCTATTGTAATCCCGACACACCCGTTATAAATAACATATTGAAATCGAATTGTGTAGTTTTGTGGACACTGCACCCTGCACCCGGTCTCCAGTCCTAGGTTTTTTTAACTTTTGTGGGCTGAATGCCTCGTACACCTGTGTCAATAAAATTAAAATTATTGAAATTGAATTGAATAATTATTAGGTTTTTGTACCCTTCAGAGCACACAGTCGCCACTCCTCACCCCACACCTTTTTCTTGAACAAATGTTGGTCGCATATGACACACCAAAGTAAAAATGATATAAAAGAGGGTTAAAATCTTAGGTACGATACAGTTGCCCACAATTCAACTTTGCTATCAACAGAGTTTGTCTTTTCCAACTGTATGTCCGAGAACTGGCCAGGTCACGTAAACGTCTGTGATCTGAAGCTGTTAGAGACATGGCTGAAGCAAGTCTTCAAGCTCCAAGTTGTCACTTTGAAACGAAAAGACCTTATGAAAGAAAGCGGATGAAAATGGTATCGCTCCACAGATCACTGCTAGATGCAAAGTAAGTGATTTCTCTAAAAATCCTTTTTAGTGATTGTCTACAACGAACAACTGTGAAAAGTCTTGCTGTCCACAGCCGTCAAAATGATTCGATTGCTGCTGACCCTAAAGAAGCATCCAACAAATCCCGAAATTGAGGTTTTTCTTTAATGCACAATATTCAGAGGCATTGGAAACGGCAATTTGTCTTCATGGGCCAAAGTCGATCTAAAAGCAACGGGACGCACAATCGTGTTGACTATGTTGCCAGTCAAAGTGAAGATGGTGATTAGGCATTCCTTCCCTAAAGTCAAAAGTTAATACATACTCATCAAAAGTTTAGACCACTTAAAGCACTCTCTGTATCTTATCCGTTTGTATATGGTTATATCGAAGATGAATTTATCCTCTAACCTGGGGAAAACAATTGCAAACCTCATGCGGATGAATTGCACAAGGATCAGGCACTACACTACTGAAAAAACATGTGCAAACACAGTGCACAAGAACAGATGCGTTTTGTGTGTAACGTTTTGTTACGAATTCGCCAATTTTCACCCAGTTTCACTATTTACTGAATTCATGACAATAATCTTTTCAACGTTACGAATTTGTGAAACAATACATCATTTCCTTTTTACAGCATGGGTTATTTTGCGCAATCTAGTTCAGAACAGTTGACTGAAGTATGTGAGTCAGTCTAAACTTTTCATGGGTAGTATAATTTACTGACAATTTATCGATGATCTTTTTAATCAGTGTTTTGTACCTTCACCTCATGTAATTCCATGTTCAAAACTGACTACTTAAGACATGAAATTGCACCACTCCTGCTGAATCAAGCCAAGGTCAGAGACATCACCAGAGGTGAAGGCCATCACCAAGGTACGTAAATTTGTCAGTTTTCCATTTCCAAATGGTCCAACGTGAGCAGGTATCCATGACAATTCAACATCTAAAACATCCTTACTTAATTCATTAAAAAGGTCGAATATAATAATCTAACCTTGCTGGGAGGAACCTGTACTTGTACAGCACTGCCAAAGTTACTAAGAATGACCGAAGATGTAGGTCTAAAAAAAAAACAACGAATCCAGCGCAAAGCTTCAATGATTGCTACAGGTTCAGCAGAAAATACTGATAAGTGATGAGCCAACGTACAGAAATATCTCTTTCATCAATGTATATGAAGATACCTGCAGCCATCATGATCGGACACTGGGCACTTAGATCGATCAGTGTAAATCTGCATAGCATTGGTCCACTGTAAACTTCGGATATGTTTTCGGCTAAAGCTTTAACTCGAGGTCACAAGTGGGGATCGATCCTAGGACTTGTCCCTTACTAGCACAGCACATAAGACAGCTCGCCCACCACGCCCCGTTAGCACTAATGGCATCAACACCATGATGATTTTGAGCTGTAAGTAAGAATGGAAAGTGTATAAATGAGTCAATGAAAGGATATTCAAACAAGATAAAGTGCCCGAACATTATTCACCATCTATGTACTTACCATGACAAGTTTCACCGTTAACTCTCACTCTCTCCACCCCCGCACCCTGTAGGTCCCCACAACGCGCTCCCTCGCCTCGGATGTGCTGAAAATAGTTGATCATTACATCATTTCATCATTATATTAGTTGATGGCATCAATGAAAAGAGGAACATATTTCTTAAAAATATATATATTTCAAAGTACTCACTTTCAGATGTGGGAATAATTCCAGGGACAATTCCACACGATCATATTTTCCCAGTAGTCTAATAACGGTTATTCGCGTGTAAGTGGCCCCTCTCAAATGAGAGTAGGTACCCCCACCCTGACGACAGGTCATTATTTTGACTGATATGGAGCATCTGGTGGTGGGGAGCGCGTTGTGGCATAATATTATAGCAGCAACTCCTACCAATAGTACTGTCACCATTTTCGACATCTTGCCTCAAGTGATCAAAAGTATTGTAACCATACGATTTTATACCACGTACCTGTACGAGCTTCACGTGCACGCGGGCGGCGACGTTTGATCTTTAATTTCAAAGATTAATGTGTCACTATCTTCCTGTCATCGGCGTTCAAAATTAATGTGTCACCATTTTTCAAACAATGCTGCCCATAAGCCAGAAACACACACCTGTTTCTATCAAATAATGTTTACTTTAGTTAGGCATATCGATGCAAATCTAATATAATGGAGGTAAGGTGAAATATCAATACAATGTTGTCTAGTAACTGTGATATTCAGCATCGTGATCATGTTGCTGTCATCACCAGACATTGTCTTGTCAGTTGAATCCGAGATACATTTGTACATAAACTAAACTCGATAATGTAATCGTCTCCACATGAGATGACCTCCCAAAACGTACACTGGTTGTTTAAGATCAGACCCCCGATTTTCATGTTTGACAACAAAATAGAGGTCGTCAAGTAGCCTAATGTCTGTATTACACGTGCAGTGTAGTTTATGAGCATTTCCTGTGAGTTTGAGATGTGATATTTTAGTCCGGATTTGAAAACTTAAACATGGAAGACATTTTACCACAACGTTCAAGATTATCGATGATCTTATCGATGATCTCATATCTTTCAAAGTGTCGTCTGCTGATTTTCCAACCTGAAGTAGGAATTAAAGAAACTAGCATATCAATACCTATATCCATAGTTAGATATTTCCATAAATAATCGGAGCTTTCAGAATATATCATAGTATATAATGAGACACACCGTTTGCTCCAGCCAATGAGCAATGAGGATTTGAAATAGATTTACATGATCAAAAAGGAGTAATAGATTACCCGCTGTCTTTTGTTATTTTAGAAATGACCAAATCTGCTAGTGGGCTATATCTCCACTGCGTGCATAGCGACATTTTCAAAGCAAGATGATAGCGTTTAATCACATAATTCTTAAGTCAAATAGAAATGCACTGAGTGATCATCACCTGAAAAACAAAAGATAAACATAATTTGACAAAATATAACCATTACACACCTTACTTAAATTCAGAAATATCAATCCAATGCAAGCAGATGATCGCAGTTGAAAGAAAACATGCGGCAAAACAGTAATTTATGAAAATATGATTATGATTATAAATATGACCAATGTAAAGATGAGGTAAGGAACAAAAAATACTATTAATTGTACATAGAAACATAAAATCTTTTTATACATAAATATTTGCATTAAATATATGTCTATTACGCAACAAAGTGGACCTGTCGAACACGAATGTTTGCCAGAAAATGATAAATAATGACTTTAACATTGTCAAAAACATACTTTGTTCACAGTTCGTCCCCGTGAAGCCCGTGCCGCACAAACAGAAATAGGTGCCAGGCATACTGTTGCCGGCACTGAAACAGGTTGCATTGTGCTGGCACGGCTTGCTCAGACATCCGTCGATAACTGAAAAATATTGTTTTACCGTGAAGAACACTTCACACACAGACGAAATGCATTCAGATGAAACGCATTGTACACCACGTGAGTATGAGAGTGAATATTGAAAAAACACCGTGTTTTTCATGACTGAGTGAATTTTGTTTTACGCCGCCGTTGCACTCATACAGGGAATCGAAGTTTTCTGTTCCAGCAACAACATAGCGTCTGGTGTAAATCTAATTGTGAACTGATACCTATGTTATTTTTTCTGTGATGTTTTAGAGGCCACAAACTAGGCCCTATAGTGTTGCAAAATATTGGTTCTGGTAGAGGAAATGGTGTAACCTCTGCCCGCTACATTGATTATCCGCCCGCCAATGATTATCGAAAGAGGCGACTGACGGGATCCGGTTGTCAGGCTCACTGACTTAGTTGACACATGGTCGTGCTCGTCTCCAGTGGGCCACACATCATCGGAATAGACGCACGTAACCGGGAGTGGCGAGCTGTGGTCCTCTCCGTTAAAAAGTGGTATTGCGTCTCGACGGCCGATGGCAGAGTGAGAGTGTTTCGAACACGCGGGGAGCGTTTTTAAGATGACTGAGTCCTGGAAAGAGACTCGTGGAGAGGTCCGAGCATAATGGTTTGGGGTGCTATTGCTCTCAGTCACAAACTAGGCCCTATAGTGTTCCAGAATATTGGTTCTGGTAGAGGAAATGGTGTAACCTCTGCCCGCTACATTGATCACGCGCTGAGACCCTTCGTCGTGCCACATTTTGGTCGTCATGGAAACCTTGTCTTCCAGCAGGACAACGAGCGTGCCTATACCTGCAGAGCAGCTAGGGACTTTCTCAGTCAACACAGCATACACATTCTTCAACCTTCAGCCTCAGTCCGCACTTAAATCCAATAGAACACTTGTGAGACGAGATTCAGAGAAGGCTCAATGACGTGCAATCAAGGACGACAGCAGCAGCTGAACACTCTCAGGCGTATCACCGAGTCTGTGCGCAAGCTCCTAAGACATTCATCAACCGTCTCATCAGCTCCATCTACGGACGCAACGCTGTTGTCAACGCTCAAGGAGGCCATACACGTTATCGCACAGGTCGCGCCACCTGTCGTCAGTTTGACGCGTAATTGTCTCAAATTCGTCTTTAAGTATTGGTGATCAAACCTTCTGAAATCTTTCCGACAATCATTATGTTATTTACAATTTCAATTAGCAATTTCAAAAAAGGAGCGACGGGTTTTATTTATTTATTTTTTATTTATGTTTGTGTGTGTGTGATTCATTGTATTATAGATTAAATGAATATTGATGAAATATTAATGAAAATATTTGACACTGTCAAAACTCGTTACACGGATTTTCTTAACCAAGGGTACAGTTTACAAATCACGGATGCATCCAACCATAACAAGTGTTGTTTTAACGGGTCTGCGTTTTGGGAGGCTACCAGAGCTTTGCGAAACGGGCCGTATTCCATAACACTGCATAAACGTCGTGTGGTGGCTGGGATCATAGTGCATTGTGTTCCAATCTCCATTTCAGTTTAATTTCAATGCATTTTAATCCGCATAACAATGATATTATGAATGGTTGTCCTTATATATCTGTACATGTATACTGATAAGTTCGAGGGTACCACTGCACTCATGGATCATTAAATATGGATTATTTACTGTGTCAAAAATGACGAAATGAAACAAATAAGACAAACATGTCTTTCTGTAACACACGACGGACGTATATACTGTAACTAATACGTACATTATAAACCAGCCTTTATGGATAACAACGTCTTCAATTTCGTGAGTGCGACGTTTCGGCAGAGATTCTAGTACCGCTGTTAAGCAAAAACCTATTATGTGTTTGACAACGGTAATAGAACCTTTACCAAAGCCTCGCGCTCGGGAAGTTGCTATCCTAAAAGGTGCCTCTTTTATTCTTCCCAACTTCTAAAATTCCTCTCAAAGAAGTAATACATACGTGTTTCACAGCTCTTTCCAGTAAAACCAGCATTGCATATACAGAAGTACTTATCAGCCATGTAAGGACTTGTAAGACAGCTGGCATTGTGTTGACATGGATTGCTTTGGCATTCGTCGATATCTGATGAAGAAATATCCGACTTATTCTTTTCTCTCCACTCATACTCTAATATGACGTTCAAGTTTTGTCACAAAAGGACTGAACTTCTGAACTTCTGAACTGATTGAACATCATTGTAACAACAACTTTTGAAACGTTTGAAAATATTTTGAATATCTGTAGAGCAAATATGATCAAAGGTCTATTGCAGTTTCACAGGTTCGGTAAAAAAAACATTACTGTTTTGCTTTCACAATAATTGTGTGTCATGGTGTTGTCCTGAGAAGACGGTAATCGCAGAATGCGAAATAGCCTCTGGCACGGTAAGCCTGTGGCTAGTATAAATGCAATTTGGCCAGTAAATCTCCATAGTCACTGGGCCGACACGCTTGTGACTTATCATCTGATCATTGTTACACAAACATCACTCTCTCCGACTTGTTAAGTCATAATACACATTTATATCCTGAAAACTTATGGCGTGATAAATGATGATATTTTACCTTTTTGTTATCTTTTCCTTATAGTTTCTACATTCAAGTATTGAGCTAATGGATTATTTATTGGGCTAGTAACTTTCAGCCATAGCAAGCCCGAGTGGCAAGCAAAATTTGGAAACTCTGTATATAAGGGATATAAAACATGACTCCCTAGCCAATACGTATCGCTCAGTAACGCCAGATGAAACTCTGCCGCAGATTAAAATCTCCCCGCCACACAGCAAAACCCGCTATGATCTAGCAATACCTGGCAATAACTATGCTGGAAAATGCCATGGCTCTTACACCCGGCGCACGGATGTCAGAGATTGTGTGCTGTGGTAGTTGTGTTTTCTAAATTACGTTGGGCACAAACAACAAAACAAACAGTGTATAGGTACAAAGAATAATATAGGACAACATATCCATACTAAGCGGTACAAATAAGCATTTACATCCCGAAGTATGGGCTTCACACGCTACACCCATGTCAGGAATCAAACACGGATCTTTTGCGTGACCAACACCTCAACCACATGACTACCCTACTGTCCGTGGTCAGCGATAGGTCGTGAACATACAATATGTATAGTGTTCAATTTATGAAGACTATTACACATGTTCATTCATTTATTACAAATACCTTCATCACAGAGGCGACCAGCAAATCCCGGGAAACACTTGCATTTGAAGTCAGTGCCATTGCTTTCACACACACCTTGACCACAAGGCGATGTACTGCATGGGTCTAAACATAAACATGTAAAAGAAAGGTAAATATAGCTTTATTGAAAATAACTTGACAAACCCCGAGTACCAACGTCTTAACGAGTCTTTCAGAAGCATGTATTCTGTGGACACTAACACTTTCCCAAATGAATAGTGTGTAATGTCATGGCGTGAAAGCTTGATTCACTCGCCGAATCATACTGACTATAAGTGTAAATGGTGATTTAATTCGTGTAACCCACTCCTCTTGCAGCGCCTGACCTTGTTCAGGTTCGCAGCCCAGCACCTTAACGCAGGTGCCACCCTATTACGATGTGTTTAGCGGGGAAAGATCTAGACTCATTGCTGGTCATGGATTTCTGTGTTGTGCTGCTGTAAGTTCACCGACACCACCTTGCACACCGTGAAGTGTAGGTCTGTGATGGGTACCAAAACTCGGACTCGAGTACCAGGGGATAAAACACTGGAGTGTTGTTCGGTCAGTCATTGTGATGTCATCCCACACCAGAGGTTGACTGTGGATGGATGTTCATTCTGACGTAGCCAGATACATTCATGACAAATGACCAGAAAGGGTAACGCCTCACCGAGTTTAAGTTTATATATGACTATCACATTTTAGGGTATTCCCTACTTTTTGTTTGGAGTATATATGGCTTTAGCCAATAAAAACAAAATACAACAGCGAGTTACATAAATATAATACAACAGTACTGACCAGTAATTTCCATTGTTATTCCAAGACATCTTTCTGCCGAGTGTGCACTGCAAGCACAAGGTATCCTGGTGTACACATTCCATGAAATGGTTGTACTTCATAATTCTTCCGAAAACGGAAAATACAAAAAATAGCCTCATTTATAGAATGGATTTGAATTTTATAATAAAGCATGTCCCAACGGTGCTGAATATGATTATTATTTATTTTCTTTCTTACCTACTGTCATCAAGTGCCTGGAAACATAGATCAAACCGCCCCATCTGGGATGACGTTATGGAGACGTCACTCACAAACTCATTCTGTCCATTTCTGGCAATGCGCACTGGCGGTGAAACTGAGATTTCTTTCAAAGTTGACGCTTTATACGTCAAAGATGTGATGCTTCCGCTGTTCAAACAATATGTAATTTTTGGATATTATCAGTATTTATTGATGTAGGTCTTCATCACCTTATGGTGAAAACGTAATTATAGTAACACGATGTGTTTCACGTATTATTTATGCAATCTGTTAACTATTTTGCAAAATGTAGTTCCCTCTTGAACGTTATAGATATTTAACTATGGATATTTTATCCTATCTATGGGTCTATTAACGTCTGTGAATTTTCTTACCCACTTCGCTTGGTTGCAGAATATATAGGAAAGGAACAGGTTGAATTCTGGAGGCATTGTATTCCTTCACCATCAGGGAATGAGGTAAAGTAGGGCTGATTCTGAGGATAGTAGTCACTATGTAGATTTCACTTAACGTATTTAATAGAACAAATAGAAGTAAATATAGAACATAAGTACAAAAAATACCAAGTAATTACTATCTTCAGAAACGAATCCTGTTTAGTGTAAAGTGAAAAACAGTTGTGAATATTCTATGAATGGATCGCTAAAGGTGTTTATCAAAAAATGTGAATTTGTGTCTTAAACATGTGCATGAGTACCAGCAAATACAATGTTAGCACAGTAGCCCGTCCGCAGACCATCAGGTGTTTCATGCAATGATGAATTATGAGTGTTGAAGGAAATATATGTACTTACTCCAGGCACAACAACAGGGGTCGTACAGTTTATATCTGAAAACAAAAATTGCAGGTGATTCAAGCACATTTATTGACTATCGCTATATTCATGTTGTGTATACATTACACGGAGTCTCAAAGAACACTACCTTTCACTAGTACGATGTAATTTCTGTCATGTCCGTCGTTTCTGCAACAGAGAAGTAAAATTACAGTGGCAGTAAAACCTATAAAGTTTGTTTTATTAGAAATTACCAATAGAATACCAACTGCCTTCCCAAATCAGTTCATTTCAAGGGGATTAATTAACATATGATATTAGTATATTCGGGCTTACACCGTCTCAGTACAGTACAGATTCTACTACTTAGGGCTGAATATAATCCGGGATGCGAACCCCCACTCTCATGACACCTAATCGCCAGCGGTAAAGAACTGGTACTGGTAAAGAACTAGTACTGCTAAAGACTGATAGCCTACATCAGGTACTTTGTTTACTCTCCCGAAAAGTGGAAACTGACACGACGTCCATGGGCCGAATATAAGTTGTACACTGGTCACGAGAGAGGCATTGGTGGGTGTACACATCGAGGGTACATCAACCCATGGGCTCTGAGGGACCAGTGAACAATGTATTTATTTTACCGAACACCTCAATGTTAATTTTGAACGAAAGCATGGGTATCGGATCGTACACTTCAGTCAACAACCAGAGTGAATCAAACGATTCGAATTTTGCATCTTGCGGTTTTTCCCGCAAGCATTGTCTTAGTAAAATCGAAGGAGTGTAATTTCTTATGTTAATGTTCAAAGACACTACATTTGAACGTTTTGTCAAAATATATATGTTGGAATGCCAGGTAAATCATTTCGTAGCCATCGCCAGATTTTGCAGACGACACAAGAATTTTTTTTAGAGTTATCCCCCTTCCTTCGATTTGCATTCGCAAAACATCAGTAATGTCAGTGCATCATGAGTGATACAATGTTGTTCGAGATAAAGAAGTACTACCTCGAAGTACCGAATGAGTTGCCATTGGCAGCGGGGTACCCTTGCTTGGAAGTGGGGTACATTGAAAACAATAGAAGAACGTTTAGCCAATCAGAAAACGACATTTATGTGTGAGGTAAGATACTGAATTATGATGTGATCACAACGACGGTTGACACACACTAAAAATAGTTGCGTTGCTAGCGAGATTGTGAGAGACTCTCTATGTTATAATATCGCCAGTGTCAAACCATTTAAGCTGAGTGTCAGTCTGCACACACGATCTGACGCAGACCTTGTGCCCTGCATCATGTCCAGCCAGCCCCAAGGGAAGGAGGACGAACTCCAGCTGTACCAGCCCCATGCTGATTAAGGGGTTCTACAGCCTCTACTGACTTAAATCACTCGAGTAACAATCAGTCAATGATATAAGTTAAATGTTTGTTCCTCGTGTTCTTTTAATTTCCTGTTGAGGAATGAAAGAGTATAATATTTATATAAAAGATATGACTTCACTCAGTTTGGCTTTTTTTCTGTAGAAAGTAGTAAATTCTTTGTCCTCAGTCGTCAAGTTCAATTTCGAACATATTGTTAAGTATTAATTGCTCTCACCACGAACCCACATATTAATAGCACAGTTAGAATTGACTCATGTTCGGTTTACCCTTTGTCGTCTGTAACCAGTGCACCGAGGACATAGGTTCCCACATCAGACTTTTCTGTGCGCCATTGTACAATGGTGTACTTGACGTCATCACTCGTACGATTCATGTCGGATTTCAGTGGTGGGATGACAAACGTTCGACTTGGAATAGACCTCACATGGAAGAAATCCACTTTACTGAAATAAACATTTAAAAACATATATAATGATGGAACTGCTTGTCTTTATGTGCAAAGGGAATGATACACTATCAAACACAGTGCGTACCTTGAAGCTGAGTTGTATGGCTTGGCATAGAGAGGGATTTCCAAAGTTGAACCAGCATAAACATAGAACACGTGTTGACTACTCTTCGTGGGAGCAACAAATTCCGGCGCCTCTATGACTTTCAGAGTCTGTATCATGAACTGAAAGTATAATGACAAATAAGAAACGTCATCATAAGACTGAGTCTTTAAACGGAATTTAGTAAGAATATACTCCGAAACATCGGTTTCCTCAAATAATGAAGATGATCTCCATTTGTCACCTTAAGACCTGTAAGCCTGTAAGCCTTACGAGGCACTACTTCCGGTACTTAGCTGGTTTCTGGCTCCTTTGCGCACACCATCTTGCCATGTGGGAGACGTAGCCCAGCTTACTTCCGGTATCACATTTCCTTTGACAAGCGTATATTCAAGAACTAGTTTTGGTTTCAGATTGCGCGACCGCCAAATACTACTTTACTAGATCGGACTAAATGTACCATGCCAAGCTGTCAGAGGTGTTGACAGTCGTGATAGTTGGCTAATTTGGAGATGTTTACATCGGAAATTTGATATTCCTGCAAGGATCATCGGTTCCTTACTGTCATCTGACCATCAGACCATACGAAAAGGTATGGACAGTTGATTCTCACCTGAAGTAAACTCATGGGTAAAAGAAAGTGAACTCTTTTTATTTTGAATTTTTGTCAAAGTTGTTCAAGTCAAGTAAAATCCTTTTACACCGAAACGGTTCGCCAACTGATCAGCTGACTGATCAGCATGCTAGCTGTGTAGAAATGGCAAAAACGCCATGCATCTCAGCTGACAGAAAACCACTGAAATTATGCTACGGCGAACAGCGTATAGAGAGAGGGGTACGAGGCAGATGAGCAGTACAGTAATATTGCAAGGGCCCTAAACTGTACAATTCATCATCAGGCTGTTCCAGCAGACTGGGAGCACCCAAGACAGGTCACGATCAGGCAGGCCACGTGTGATGACCCCACAGGAAGACCGCCATCAGAGTACTCTTCATCTGCGCAACCGGGTCATCACGTGCACGGCAACGGAAACGGTGGCAACGGCTCTAGGACATGTCATCAGCCGACGTACTATGCTACGACGACTACGTGCAGCAGGTATCAGAGGTATCGTTGTCCTCTTCGTGGAATGGCATTGAAGCAGGAACGTCGTCCTCATAGCTTACAGTGAGCAAGGGCTTTACGTCGCTGACTGGTACGGAACTGGCAGTGAGTTATTACGGACAAAGCCGATTCACCATGTTCCATAATGATGGCCGGGTGCGAATATACCGTCGTAAAGGGGAAGGAAAGAAGAGAATCCTTTTGGATGGGGTACTGTGGTGGTGTGGGGAGGATGTTGTGGGAATCAACGTACACTGATTGGTCATAATACGTGGAAACTTGAACTCTCTCTCGGAGATACAGAGACGACATTCTCCAGCGCGTGACAATACCATTCCTTCGCCAGCAACATCAGGGAACACTTCTGCAGCACTATAACGCCAGACCCCAACACGGCGCCAATAGTGCAGAACTTCTGTTTTTCCATGGCCAGCACGCTCACCGGACTTACACACCATAGAGCACTTGTGATATCACCTGATTCGCCAGGTGAGAAGACGACTACGACTCCTAGGGAGAAGAATTTGCAAACGCTCTCAGGAACGAGTGGCATAGGATTCGGAATGACTTCATTCGTTGGCTGACGACATCGATGAGACGGGAGTCTGGGCGTGTACTGATGCTGGAGGTTGCCACACTCTTTACTAAGGATGTGTGGCCAGAAAATGGAAATAACAGGAATTCCATGACTGGTTCTTGTTGCATTTATGAACTGTGCTATTCCTATCCCTCTGTCCATTACATGACACTTGCTATGATGAATGTCTCAAAGACACTGTTGGTGCAATATCCCAGATGCTGGCTTCATTGAATATACTATTACGTAAAAACATTGTATGCTTTGCATTGATTTTATCTATCACTAATAAGGGTGTTCACTTTCTTACATACTAGTTTAGTAAGCTCTCGTGAAGAGCCGTGACTTGCTTACGGGCTATATACAATTACATTTCTTGTATTGTGTGGGTAACACGTTACCTGAACTGCTACATCGCTGATCGACTCAACATATCCATTTAAGAAAAACGGATATGGGTCACCCTTCCGTATCATAGGCTTCGAGTTATAGTCACTGACCATCACGGCGATAGCTCCAAATCCCCCATCAAAGAAGCGATCAGCTTCAAAGGCCTTGATTTCGATGCTGCAGTCCTAGGATCAATGACACGATCACTCTCAAGCATTTGGATACATACATATGTTATATAACATTAATTTGATATTTGATTATATCCATCCATTAATAACCCTTGAAGTTAGAATTGATTTTCATGCTTGTTGTAGGGGGCGACTAACGGGATCGGTTGGTCAGGCTCGCTGACTTAGTTGACATATGTAATCATATCATAGATTGATGCTCATGCTGTTGATCACTGGATTGTCTGTTCCACACTCAATTATTCACAGACCGCCGCCACATAGCTGGAATATTGCTGTGTGTTGCGTTAAACAAGAGACAAGCCAACCGTTGAGTTATTGCTACTTTCTGAATCAGTTTAGCATATCGCTTTGAGCTACAGAAGAAACTACCTCATTTATAGTGACGTTGTCCAGTGGATGTATACCGCCGGCATTTATGAACAGTGCCACCCGACACTGCACAAGATCGCCATCGCTGTCCCACGTTGCGAGTTTGATGGTTGTTACACTGTTCAGGAGAACTCTGGAAGACATACAGTAGAGGTGGGATTGGAAACTTTTCAAATCAGTGTCTTAAAGGGTCTGAGAGAGAAGTCATTAAATACTCCATGTTCCTAAATTCTGATGTATATCTCACACAAGATGTGTTTACACAATGTCATTTGGAAAGTGGTCAGATGTAAGATATGTTATATTTTTGATTTCACTAAAAAGAAGTCGCGATGGCGGAGCGGGTTAGGCGACTGACTTTGTGTGCTGGCGATTAGGTGTCTGACTCTCAGGGTGTGGGTTAGAATCACAGATGGGAATCAACTCAAAAAAGTACTACAATTTGTACTTTACTACGAGAGTGTAGTCCCAAATATACCATATGTTACACATGAGATCTAATTTTGAAACAAATTTACGAGTATTTTAAAAATATTTAAATCTGTATAAAAAGATGACATGATATAACATATGATTAAAAACTGACCCAGGAAACTGTAGAGGAATTACAATACTTAATGTAATCAGCAATGTGTTTTTAACGATTATAAATGACAGCACTAATTTTTGGATGGATTCACAAGATCGGATTTCTGAAACCCAGGCCGGCTTTACTGAAGTTTATACAACTAGCGAGCAACCTCTTACCCCTCACTCTTCCATTAACTCATACGTATATAAGAAAGACAAATGCAAATTTTAATCCACCCATTCATCATCCACCCATACAAACATCCAATATCCACCATCCATCGAACATCCATCCTTCCATCCATAAATACAAAACAAAATTCAACTCCACGAGATATTCTTACTGACTTACTTGTATAAGGGTTTGAACATCACAACCGGACTGACGTTCGCCTGCATGGTGTCATTTCTTTGGTTTGTGTTTATCTTTGCTTGGAGATGAAACAGCGTGTCCCCTCTGTAGTTATAATCATAGGCTTTCCAGGAGGAACCACTCAGCCTTCAATAAACATGAACATGATTTGTTAATAGCAACCCCACGGTTAAAGTAGATTATCATGGCAGGTACACTTTGTTACTGGCTTTTAATGACAATACGTACTCGTACTCCTCAGTCTGTGAGGGATTCGGATGGCATAAGATGCCGCAACTATTCCTTGTTCATCGTTGTATTCGTTGGGTATGCCAGACACCTACAATCGAGGGTTCATGTTCCGGTCGCCAAGGTAATTTTGTGGGGTATTTGTTTGTTTGTCAACATATCTTCTCGTGAGTTTCTCCACAGTGGTAAACATCTACCAATCCTTCGAAATTACCTCACACCTGATACTATCACGACATGTTGCAGCCAAGGAGGCGGTAACTGGTTTTACCCACTCCGTTGACAAGATATTTGTCAACGAACGCTGTGTGGAATTAACATCACTGTGAACTATGACGAAAGTATTGCAACCAAGGAGGCGGTATTTTATTTTACCCACTCCGGTGACAAGATATTTGCCAACGAACTCTGCGAGGAATTAACATCACTGTGATAGCTCCTTATAATGCGAAGCGACAGATGCAATGTAAGAACGAACATCTTAAAGATTGATATTCTTCAAATTTCATTATGCAATAACTGTCATCCATAACATAAACGAATATCTACACGTTTTCTAAAAGAGAAACGAAACCACGATTTTGATTATTCGTTAATGTTCAAAATATACACTGGGCATAATGTCTATTTATCTTAAACTGTTTTGAAGCGATCGAAGTTACAGATGCACTGAAGTAGCTTCAGAACCCGTCTTGCTACAATGTCCTGGTGACCCGCCCAAATTATGATACAGTGCCAAATCAAAGAAACTTAATTGGAGCATTTGGTACTTTTGTTTTGGAAATCGACGAATGGAGCATCGTTCCTGTTGGGTTTCGCAGCAACAACAGAAGGGTAACACACTTACACAATATCGGTGTATTGAGCTGCAGGCTTGACCTCCAAAATGATTTGAGCGACTTCCTGTTCCCATCGGAGCGGCATATTCACTGCTTCTATTACTTCAGTTACCATTCCCTTCGATACTTCGTCAGATATTTGACTGTAACTGACGTTATGGCGCTCGTAGTAAGTCTCCGAAGTCCAGTTTCCAAAATATAAATCTCCATACATGTCTAGCATGTGCCTCCGAGTTACGATTGAGCTTCTTCCGAGATCGTTGATAGAGCAGGTCACTCCACATGGCCCTTTGTCCAAAACCCATCCGGTAACTGCAGTTAACTCAATCTGGAACGAAAGAAGAAAGCCTTGCTCAAATGTGCAATTGGTAATAGTCAGTATTATTTGTAGATATTCATTTTGTTTTCAGAGAACACCATTTAAACGAAGGGCATAGTCCATCCAAAGATAAATATGCATTTGACAATCTGTGTCTTTGTCATCAAGAATTTAAGTCATTTGTTGTCAATAATCTTTGGATTGAATCGCAGTTCCTTTAGTATGTATTGGGGGATTTTTCGGAATGTCTTCAGTTAGCAAAATGCCACATATCATACCATGGTAACAACCTAAACAAAATATTCTGAAGATAGCTATATTTTCCATAAATTAAGCCATTTAATTTTCGAGGCTGGTGTTCATGAGTGCTGACCTGTCTTTGAAGACATACATCAGTTTACAGTTTTGTTATATTATGTACCGCCTTGTCATCTCAGCTTTTACTATGCTGTTACAATGACGCATTGGGCAGCTAAATGTTGTAACTGCCACTCAGAATGTAACGACTGACAAGCAAAAATATCAACTTTCAGTTAATAAGTGGTTTGTGTTCATGGGAATATTGATTGATTTTGATTGATTGACTTTATTTAACTGACTGGATAAATGCATTTACGGCTACAACCAGTTATGATATGTCATATTTCATTCTGGATACACACAGCAGTGGTTCATAAACTGTGCAAAGATGCATACACAACCAGTCAACATGCAAGACCAGTAGTTAATTCATAAATATGACATTATAAAGTAAAAGATACCTGATACGCATTTGGATTGGATGTATTTACAACCTTGAAAGTCAGCGACCCTCCCATAAAGTTGTTATTCTGAGCCCAAACCCCCAACTGGGTGGCCAGAAGCAACGGCCACATCCACGTCATACTCATTATGAATCTTGTCCGGAACAATTCTCAAAGGTTGGATTTTGAGGATACGCCACAGTCGTCTGAAATTAGACGAATGTATATTTTATACAGATTTTATTAACAGCTGTATTAAAGATGAATCATGTGTATTTAATTATAATGTCCCCGCCAAGATGATATGCAATTTCACCCAAGAAGAAGGATCCCCTACCTTTCACTTGCTTACTGTCTTCACCTTCAGTCCTCCGTCGTCCACTGGCTTGTCTGTTTAGAAACGTCTAGACATATAAGGGTTGATTTAAACATGAATCCTGTGTATTTAATTACTGGATCCTTTCAGAATAATCTGTAAATCTGATCCAAGATGGACCCTCTACCCTTTACTTGTTGCTGTCTTCAACCTCAATCCCCAGTCGTTCACTGGCGTGTCTAGTTACTAACGTCTAGACAATCCAGGATTGTATCTCGGCAATACAGGAATAACTAGTAGTATTATCTAAAGCTAACAGAGTAATAAGGGAGGTCTCTTTGTTGATGTATGTCTCTATGAGATAAAAAAGAATCGATTGAAGTTTTATCTAAAGCATCCCTAATCCATTTTGTGACAACTAAATCGTCCACTTTACATATTTACCTTTAAAATATTGTCTGTATATCATGGGCTCCTTTGGTGGTGGAACTTCTGAACGAAGAATGTCACACAGACAAATAAATATCTCAGGCTGAGTTAGTGAATTGTGTGGATATTAATGCTGAAGGAGAGAGTAAAGAAAGGAAGGTCGCACAGGGTGAAACCCCCGGTGAACACCCTGATAGCTAAGGTACATAATCTTTCATTTGGCCTTGGGCTGTTAGACCCCCGGTGAGGGATATAGTATCTCCAGTGCGAGAGGCTCCCCACAAGGTTTGAATGAGGGAAGTTGCCTTGGTCGTCGACTGATTACACAGGACAGGCGAACAGACGAACAAAGTTCTCACTCATTTTTCTTTTTTTTTGTGACATACAGGGTGTCCTATAGGATTATCAATGCAGCATTCCGATGAGTTGTATCAGGTCAGGTTGTATAGGACTGAACACTGCTATGAAATAACACTGAATCAGAATATGATATGATATAGGATATTTGATATAGGATATTTATATAGCGCACATATCCACGTACTAGTGCATGCTCAAGGCGCTGGTATTTTTTCCCTCGATCACTGGATGTCAATCTCAACAGCACATGGTATTTCAGTCTCAACTCCCTGGTGAGTATACAACTCTTGCTGCCACTAGGCGCACCGAGTTTAGTGTGACTCTCTCATCCTAACGAGGTACCCAATTGACAGCTGGGTGGACTGGGATACATAGTCACAGCACTTTGTACAAGTTTACGAAATGAAATAGAAATGAAATTAGGACAACGGTGCAGTTGACGCTACTAGGGGAGCAAGAATACGAGATCGTTTATCGGCGTATAGACCAAGGCACATTTCTCGATGTCGCTTGGGATTTGAGAATGGACAAATTGTATAACGGCGGCGATGTGAGGCTTTTTCTCTACTAGTGCACAAATGACATGGAGCAAGTGTTGATCACTCTGGGGCGAGACATGACTCGTGCACCTTCAGGTCACACACACACGCACTCACATGCGGGCTCGCACGCACAGACACACTCACGTGACCTACATCCCCGGATTAAACAGACATGCTCCAAATGAAACGTCCAATAACGACTCGGTTCTTTCTATCCCATTCTTCCTACAGGACAGCACTACGTTCGTTGAGAGTTGTCGGTGATTGTGGTATGAAACTGAAAACAAAGTTCATGTCAGCGTAGATATGGCACAATAGGTGTGCTCGACTGCCAAGTAGGTTCTGATTTTGTATCCTCACTCTGACACTCTAGCTCTCTGAACCTCATCTCCACTTTTAAGGCACCATGACCACGGTTCCATATTGGTTCTCACTCTAGTCCCTCTACTTCTACAATGTCAGTCTATCGACAACGCGATTGTAATCTGCTAATTTACTAACGTGTCACGATTCTCTCTCTTCCTCTAACCTCTAATAAACCAACTGGTCACGGCCGTTCTTGACGTAACAGACACCGCAATAAGTGCAACAATATCAGAACAGCTTTCAGTCTAACTCTCATCGCTGAAGCTAATAGCTACACAGTTCACTATAAATTTCTATTTTTCCGGCCAACATCATGAATAAAGTTTCCCCTTGAAATACAAGAAATGGAATAATTATTTTCTAAATCCATATCCGGTCATGCAAGCAAAACGTATATAACCGGTTGTTAACCATGGTATAAATTAACAGAGAAATTCAAGAGGTCAGTACGTGTTAGAAGCGCCAGTAAATGGCTGCGATTGAGCACGAAGGTGAGTTGTGTGGAACGTGTACACTTTACTCCAATAGTTGGTTACAGGTGTTCTAAAACGTAACAAACAAGGCGTTTAAAAACTCAGTTATGATTTAGTGAGGGTTCTGCTCTTCTGCGGTAACTGGCCAAAATTGCTAAATGAGTACCTGTTAGTCGACCGAAAATCCTTATTAGATTGTTTTAATATGTGGTTACACTTCCTTCAATTTGGTGTGGTCAGTTGAGTGTAGAGGCCGATAATGTGGAAACAAATAATGTACCTATACATCGTATAGTCATATATCATGTTTACTTATTGCACCAGTTGTGAACCAAATATGCTCAGCATTGTATGTGTGACTATATAATATACTCATGGAAAAATTTAAGGGAACGCATGATATAGCCGTGACTTTTAATCTTTGAAACAGTAAGAGAAAAGTTCATACAGATGAAAAGGCTTATATCAAGTGATGAAAATCAATATCGGGTGTGTCCCCCATGTCTCTGGAGAACTGCTTGGCATCGTCGTGGCATGCTGCGAATGAGTGTACAGATGGTACCAATCGGAATTCTACGCCATTCTTCCTGGAGAGCCACGAAAAGTTCATCCAAATTGTTGGGTTGAACAGGTCTGTCCCGAACATTGCGGCCAAGAACATCCCAAAGATGTTCGATGGGGTTAAGGTCAGGACTACTAGCCGGCCATTGCAACACCCGGACACCCGCAGCCCTCAGTCTGTCCCGATAAACATGAGCGGTGTGAGGGCGGGCATTGCCATGCTGGAACTCGAACATTCGACCTGTTGTACGCGCAAAAGGGATCACAGTCGGGTTCAAGATCTCATCACGATATCGTACACCTGTTATCCTGCCATCAACACGCACAAGATCTGTTTTGTGGTTAAAGGGAAACCCGCCCCACACCATAACAGAGCCCCTCCAAAATGATCATGATGTTTAATGGTGCAGGCACTGTGACGTTCCCCAACGCGTCTCCAAACTCGAATTCGACCGTCATTATGGTCAAGGGTGTACCTGCTCTCATCACTAAACATGGTGTTTCTCCATTGACGTACGGTTCTTCCTCCACGGTTCCGTGCCCACTGCAGTCTCAAGCGCTTGTGTTGCTCAGTCATGTTGATTCTAGCCAATGGACTACGACTTTTTAGACCAGCCGATTTAAGACGATTACGCATTGTACGTGAACAAATTCTGACGTTTGTTCTTCGCCTGAATTCCGTATTGATTTTGGAGGATTTGAACCTGTCTCGCAGAGCAATAAGGAGTAGGGTCCGGTCATCCCGTGGGGTGGTTTTCTTTTCCTGTCCCCGACCACGCCTCATTTTGACGTCACCAGTCGCTCTATAGAGATTCCAAAGTCTGGATATCACGCTAACAGACTTTTGAAAAGGTGTTGCAACCTGTCCTAATGAGCTTCCACCATTAACCATGCCAGTTGCCTCCCATTTCTGTGCCAAAGTTAAGTACTGTCTCGCCATGTTAACAATGTTTTTAACCGTTGTGTTTGACAGTGCACATACACGGCACGTGTAAATCTAAGTGCATGTAACTTTAGGAGCATGTAGTGCATGGAAAGCATTATGGTGAGTTTGAGTGAACTGCTCTTCACGAAAACGATAATACACGACGCTGAAGTTAGTAAACAGAAATATTGAATTGCCCAAAGAAACATGCGTTCCCTTAAATTTTTCCATGAGTATATTCCCGAGGTGTTAAACTATTGGAACTTTGTTTATGATCATGTTTTGTCTGGAAAGATGGCTTTGTTTGTTATAGAAAATGTGGAAATGATTGCAAGCTGATGGACTTTCAGCATAGATTCATTAACAGAGTAACGTGAAGTTATTGAAAATGAAGTTAGTTGATCTATGTTCTTTTTGTAAAACTGATTCTAAAACATTCATGAATGTCAGATTGTTTTCAGTTTCTGACAGAAAGTGGAGCATGTCATCAATAACTATTTCCACAGAAATCTGAAAGTAACAAAACAATGTGTGATGTTTGGGTCAGACTCAATCACTCACATAGTTAATCATATTTTTCTGATAGCCAAAATATTTATCTACATTTATCTGCATACTTATCTACAGTGTTAAACATTTTACCCTACGATTTGACAAATTCGTCTCAACAATAGAGGACATTTGTAAAATCGAGCAATTCACAGCAAGGAAAAATAACAGAAATAGCTGCATTAGGAAATCATGGAAACAACTGCCTGAATTATCCAGTGAAACGCTCATAAAAGGATCAATCGCTGTTTTGTCAGCAATCATTTTATTTTATAGTGTTTTTATGAATTATTTATGGAATAAATTAATTAATCTGTTAAAACACTTACATCTGCTTTGTAAATATATGACGTGGAATTTTTTAAAATGTGGACAATTTCACCTGTGTCTCAAGTGCAGCTGTGGCTGTTGTTCGAGAAATGAACGACTCGAGTTATTGACAGTTCCATGGACCAACTTTCCATGTTTAAAGAGTTCCTACGCATTTTACATATTATACTGTGGCATTCTGGGCATACATATATTATGTATGTTCGACAACATGCTGGTGGCATTGCCACACTATGCACCGTTAATTCAAATATTATCTAACACTTATTACTGTGTGCTGCAACTGACGTTACGGGGGCTACACAAACAAGCAGCGACGTTGTATGATTGGGACTTCTTCATGTGCAGTGTTTATGAATAAATATTAAATGTTATAAAGGTATGTCTTAAAGAAATAATAAAACTAATAAAATCATTCTGCCCGGAATCCAAGAGGAAGGTGCTACTTCACAAGTAAACAGAAGAACCTCAAGTTGTCGTCTCCTTTATTGTTATCAATGCATTTTCAAATGAATTATGGATAATTTTAGATAAGTATAATGTCTACACATCCAGAACTACCAGAACGTATTGATCTTCCTTTGCACTTGCTCTTTTGGTGCCAGAAAGTGGTTTCACTTCGAAGAATTCCACTTCCTGCAAAACAGAAACGACCAAACACGTTTCACTACCATATGAAACATCTACCAAGGCGCCTTGTACACGACACCCTCAGTGCTACGACAGTAGTACGTCTAAGTTACGGTATGGGAGATACGACCATCTTAGCGTTATGATCGTTTTGAACAAAGGCACCCCGGAATGAGGGAGTGAGTTTAGTTTCACGCCGCACTCAGCAATATTTCACCTACATGGTGTCGGTCTGGAGTCTGTACCAGACAATACAGTGATCAACAGCACGAGCATCGATCTGCGCAAGTGGGATACGATGACGTGTGTCAGCCAAGTGAGCCTGACCACCTGATCCAGTTAGTTGCCTCTTACGACAACGGCACCAAGGAACATGTATGACGGCATGAGTCGTTATTATTTGAAAATCAATCATTTCCACTTCAAACTATTTAGATAATGGTATTCAGTCCAAAAAGTACTATTACAAATTCTGTATCGTTACAGTGTTCAGTAAATAACAAATACAGAAGGCATGGGATTTTTTGGAGGACGACAGCCTTACCTTAGAGGATGCAATGAATGCTACCCTGTTCTTTCCATTGTAACCATTGACAGAAACTGTAACAGCTTTGGCATGTCCACTGGTCTTAGCAAACGTATGCCACGCCAGGCGTTCATTGAAATTACTTGGAACAGCTGCAAAACAGGGCCTCCGATGTTATTTGCATTAAATGTATACTGGACACAAATAGTTAGGAATATATGCAAATTATGAATAATTATCTATTTACTAATTGACACACTGATAAAATATCAACCATGAAAATACCATTATCCCTAACTTATTTTGTCCAGTATATTTGAGATTATGTATTCAGCTATGAACCTATGGTGTGGAACATCGATTGCATATGTCACAATTATAGATCATATCAGAAATTGCAGCTGAAATGATGTGAGAGGATTTCATGACCTCAATGTAATATTCATTACACTACAAAGAACAATGTTATGGTCACACAAGCATCAATGATCTTCATAAATAACGCGTAAATAACTCTTGCGATGGCGCTGAGCAGATTTATATTATGTTTCCTTTGTTCACGAAGCTTAAGTGAAAAAAATGTAATTCTGTCAGTTGTTTTGATGTCACCCTTGATGTCTTGCCTTCCTCTGAAATTACGGTCCTCAGGGTATTCATACAGTTTCAGATCAGTAGGATCTAAATTTTACAATGTCCATTCCTAGACTGTTCAGTACGGCACAGATACATACTGACAACGTTTAAACATAACCAGAGGTTTGTAAAATATCACAGATTCGCTCTCTGTTCATATTTGTTCAACTTGTCACTGTTCTCTGGCAACCGTACACGGTCCTTGTCAAGTGTTCTTGATGGAGACCCGCAGCTGCCAATAAGAGAATGGACATCTACAAATATGTACATAGTACTCACCCAATAATACTGCATCCGAGCCGCCATAACCTCCCACAGTCTTGTTGTTGATTTTCAAGTCATTCCTGTTGTCAATGGAAGCCACGGACGACTGCGCCATGAACATCACACTATTGACACCAGCGGCGATCTCAACACTTCTCACGCTGTTTCCGGCGCCGCTGTGTAGTCTGGAGAACAGCATATGAACCTAAAGTGTGCTTCTCACTATATATATTAGGTCATCTCTTGTTTTCCAAGAACAACCGCAATTGAGGTTTTTGTTTTCTACTTTTCGCCAGAAAGACCTCTTTCCAAGTTTTACTTTTCCTAACTTTATATGAACATCAACATTCAAATGAGTGTTTGAAATCAATTGAAAAATATCGTTCAAGATTAAACTCACATTACAAAGGTTTTCCGCCGCGGGACTGAAACCGCAAATCTGTCATCTGTAGGCAGACGTTCTACCGCACGGCCACCGGGCCGACGAAGATTGATGGGTAAAATTATCTACTTATAGTTACTGTCATTAAATTGTTTTTACGCGCGCTTCAGTTATTGTTATGTGGCTTCATTAAATGATCATCTACATTGCAGTTACCCATCACTGACGGTATATATGTTAGAGAAAACACTTCTCCTCGGTTTTGGTAGACAATGTAAAACCATCGGGGTCGGTAAATCCCTCCCCCTCCGGTTCTACATTGTCTACCAAAACCTCGGATGCGTGTTTTCTCCTATACATCTATATTGAGAGAGTGAATATGGTTTTGGGCTGCTCTCAGTAACATTCCAATCTGCAGTGACCACATCTCACACCACTCAGAATATCAAAACAGTTAGGAATCGCTAACGTCTTTACAGAATACTTCCGGCACGTTGGTGGTCGACAGTTTCTCTATTGTTCTGAAATAGCTGTGCAGGAACAGTGTTTCGGCGGCAAAGGAAAGCCTTTTGAGAATTCCCCAACGAACCCTTCCATCAGCCTGATGTACGATGTGCATTAGTGATTCGTGGCATTATGTGGTGTTCATTAGCCGTATACTTTTTTGTACATTATCAGCTTCCCAAAGCAGTTTGTGACATTCATGTTCTACACGCAGTTTATTGAGGTACCCATGCACAAACGTGTTGCACATGCCTAAACCAGTGCCGTCATGCAGTGTAACATATATACACGTGTTGAATTCAATTCACTGATGACTAGGTTTACATCCATATGTGCACATGCCGTTCCAGTATATATTTTGATTTATCTGTATAAGTCAAATGCCCTTAATCACAAAAACATTCAGAATACCATTGTTTGTATATATGTCTCACCTTCATGACGTGAAATGGCATATGCTATGACCTCTATGGTTATAACAACCAACACGTCATCAAAGTAATGTTTTGGAAAAGGGAACTACTTGCTAACTTTTTACATCAGCATTCTGAGGTTATTGTCTGTAGGAGGATCCTGAGGGGGGAGCAGGGTGCGCCCCCACCCCCAACTGTCCTGAAAGTCTATTAAATAACCATTACAACTCTAGCGAAAACGGGTGAAAATGAAGTGTGCAAACCTGCACCCCATCCGCTTTCTCAAAATGTTGTATCCACCCCTGTTGTCAACGTACCTGGCAACATAGAACTGCACCTGCTCCACCTGTCCGCGATTGGTGTCGATTCTGCCCCCAACCGATATCGCGGTTGCACCATGCATGTTGTAGGTATTCACGTACTTGTCATATGTCGGCCTCTGGCGCGATGACATGATCGTTAATCTGCAATTACAAATATCACCCATTGAAATTACAGCAATATGTTATACAAAATCTGTAGTATTTTGACATTGTAAAAAGTTTATCGAATGATCAGTCATCGTTCATTTTCAAGATTAAACCATGATCACAGACTAAACCACACTGTTAGTTTTATGTCGATAAATAAATTTAATACATAGGATGAGACAGATTAACCTGAGTATTGAGACGAAAATATACTGAAAACAAATTTGGGATCATGAATATTTTATTAATAATGTTGCTTGTTTGATTCTGTTCCGTTCTATTTTGGGTTCTTTGGTTTTGTTTCTAATTAATTCGTTCGTTCTTTCTTAATTATTCATTCATTCATCTAAATAATCATCGCAAGCTTATATAGATATTCCTTTCCAAAAGAATAAACCTTCAGCAACCCATGCTTGCCATAAAAGGCGACTATGCTTGTCGTAAAAGACGACTAACGGGTTCGGGTGGTCAGGGTCGTTGACTTGGCTGACACATGTCGTTGGTTCCCAATTGCGCAGATCGATGCTCATGCTCTTGATCACTGGATTGCCTTGTCCAGAGTCGATTATTTACAGACCGCCCGCCGTATAGCTGGAATTTACCGAGAGTGGCGTAAAACTAAACTCACTCACTCACTTTCCAACAGAGCGATGATTATTCAGCACATACCACTCCATCCGTTGTTGTTCCAAACGTGAGTAACGAAATCTTTAAACACATAGTAACTCTGTCAGCGTTGATCGGCTCAAAACAAGCAACGGTGATGAAACTTGCTGAAGGGTTATGGCAGCAACAAGAGTGAGTGAGTGAGTTTAGTTTTACGTCGCACTTAGCAATATTCCAGCTATATGGCGACGGTCTGTAAATAATCGAGTCTGGACCAGACAATCCAGTGATCAACAACATGAGCATCGATCTGCCCAATTGGGAACCGATGACATGTGTCAACCAAGTCAGCTAGTCTGACCACCCGATCCCGTTAGTCGCCTCTTACGACAAGCATAGTCACCTTTTATGGCAAGCATGGGTTGCTGAAGGCCTATTCTACCCCGGGACCTTCACGGGTCGGCAGCAACAAGATGAAAGTTCAGAAAGATGTTACCCATGAAGGCTGCCGTGGTTGTTCTGGATGTCCTCTGTGTCGTATCTGAAGATGGTGTTGCCGCCGTCGGTGTAACCAGCAAAGTAAAGTTTCTTGTCATTGTCGTTGAAGTAAATGTGTTGGATGCGACTGTCGGCCATGTTCTGTGAGTCGTAATCCTCGATGCCTTGTCAACAGAATGTATATCTGGTGTGAAATTTCTTTAACCACAAAGCAATATGTAATTAAGACAACACGGAACCAAGTGTGTCTAGTGCTTGTATGTTTTGTATATGACAGCGATTTGCAAATAATTGAGTTTGTACCAATGGACAATCCATTGATTAGCAGCAAGAACATAGATCTGCGCAATGGAAATACGATGGCATGCGTCAATCAAGTTAGCAAGCCAGACCACCCGATCCCTTTAGTCGCCTTCTACGACAGTATGAGTTACTGAATACCAGTTCTAATCCGGGTCTTCACGCGTATGAACAATATCTTCTGAAAGAACTTCAGTGTACTGTCCATATGGACCTTCATGCTTGCGACACACAGATTCTGTCTAGAAGTTTCGTTTTCTTAACGAGTTGCGTCATCTACAATCCATCTTTCAAACCTAGGTGCACATTGTAATTTCCTATTCATGATTATATAAAAACTACGATTGTATTTGTTCATGAAATTAATGAATTAATTATGGCAATTTCTTTAAGTTGATCTCTTTAACTTTATCTCAATATCCATGATGTTTTAAGAGTGAGGAGAGTACGAGTCCAGGATCCAGTAAAATCACAGGTTTACACTTATTGTTCTCCTCGGTCTATCAGCACCACGCCATATACGTGTTGCTGCGTACCGGCAGTTCCATGTCCTTCAGATAGTTACCTTGGACACAATAATCCGTCCAGATCACTTTTGACAACGAATAATCCATTGCTAAAAGGCACGGGACTTGCACCGGGATGTGATGTGGGTAGCTTTGGAAGAAATAGCTGTAGATAACCTGCGGTAGTAGAAGCCCTGGTCGTTAATGTGTGTAGAATGACTTGAATGCAATGGTCAAGATCATGAGTATCGATCTACCAAACCGGAACACAATGACATGTGTCAACCAGGTCAGTGGTCCTGACCACCAGATCCTATTAGTTGCCTCTTACGACAAGCGTAGGTTACAGATACCCAATTCTTACCGAATTCTCTCAATTTCGTAAGGAAGTTGTAGTTGGATTACAAAGTATCAATTCACACATATTAGGCATGACGTGTAAACCTACAGCAACCATACAAACCATGCAATACATCAGTCATGCATTTAAAATGTCACTGTATTGGCGTCGCTTAGTGACGAGGTCTTATTCCATGTTCTACAGAACGTGATTTTCAACAAGCACAATTGATTTCCAATTCACTGAATACCTGTATTTACTGACCCATTACGGTAATCGTGTTTTTCAAGACATTAGTAGACTTCCTGCTTTTCTATCAGCTTGCCTTTGTTTACTGTACCATGGATCGCAGTGCTACTGATATGAAACAAACAATCACGGTGGCGACAAACGTGGGCAATCCTGGTTGACAATTATCAGACAACTTTCGGTCGGATGTTGTTTGTAGAAGAACGTGGTTTACGTTAGGCTGTTGGTCTTTTTTGGTCTAGTTTTATGATTGATAATTTGTCAGTAGGAATAAATAAATAGACCATTATTCAAAATTTCAAAATCTGCATATATCCATAACTATTTTTTTCCAGTGCATTTTCAAGTTAACAGAATACTAAACATTTCTTTATGTTATATCATTTTTGCTGTATTTTTTTTCTAAACTGTGAAGTAACATGGTTTCAATATTCATTAGAGAGAGATTAGTCCTGTAAAATAGGACTAATTTCCTATATGCATGTCGCAAATTTGCGAATCCGAGTTATCCGTGCATGGGAATACGCCGTATAGTGTGTAGCAGGGAGCATGGGCACAAACACGAAATACATGTAACTTGTGTTAAAAGCATACACAGAGATGGAATTGAATGCCGCTGTTTGTCACTGAAAGAATATGCTAACATCCAAGACAGTAGCAGGTGGCGGAACCAAGATGATGGCTCGTGATCAGTCAGGTCCCACACTGTAAAGACTGGATCCTCGTTGACCAAAAAAAGACAATACCCCGAAAACGTAATCTAACTTCAAGGAAAAGAAGCAAGCGTCATGGTTAGAGAGGTAGTGGAACCGAGCACAAAAATACCATAATTTACTTTTCCAAAAATACTATACTCTTTCACTAAGAGGATATTCTATAGCCAAAGAAAATAATCGCAAGAATGCCTACCAATCGTCCACTGCACTATGTTATATCATGAGTATTTATGAATCAAAGTGAATATACCAGAAAGGTATCCTGCTCCACCGTCGGTACCCATCACAAACGCACTCAAAGTCAAGTTAGCTGATAACCCGGAAAGACCTAGGTAAGTGAGCACGTACCATTTTCCTGTCTGGATCTATGGCTGTGTCAGTGTAGTGATTCTTTCCTAGTTGTTTGTCACCAAGGAGTCTGCCACTGGCGTCGTAATGGTAGAGATGCCCTGACGTCAACAACATGGACACAGTACCGTCGGTGGCGATGTCGCTCTTGCACTTGGTTCCGGAGCAGCCATGAGCTATCGTGTTTATTCATAACTCAAAGTAGATACATACGGTAATGACGACATCATAAGAGTCCATAGTCTCAGTGTGGATGAAATAATGCCAATCTGACTACACAATTTCACTCACTCTTTAGAGACAATGTTTTCTCAAGAACTTGAAGGTTTAACACCCCTGGCCTACAAGTGATATATATTGTAGACCAAAGTGTACCTTTATTGACGTTTTTCACACATAAAAATGCTTTCTGATCACAAATCTTAGAAACTGTTATATGTGAAACACAAGATCCCAAGTTTCCAAAACTACCCTTGACTATCTGCGGAAAACAAAAACATTCGCACACTGTAAAGGAAAAAGTAGACGGGAAAAATATGTGAATGAATCTCCGAAGATCAATGATGACACCTGGTGTCTGCTAGAGCATTACTTTGGGAATCAAGAGCGATACATACATTCAAGCCAAACACATACCAACGTTCCAGTGCTGTTTGAAGTTCTGGTCGAGGACTGTAATACCAAAATCTCCTTGGATGAGAATTCTAGGAGTGCCAGACACATCTCTGACTCGGATACCGGTTACCTGTAAGATATACACAGTCATGTTGGTTGAAGTAACAAGCAGGATTTTTCATCAGTATTGGAAATATACCACTCCAAGTCAACCCTGAAATTACCAAAAGTACAATTCAAACATTGTACCTATGTGGGGATATCACGGCAGTCGTGCTAACACTTTCGCCATTCAAATACCGCCTGCTAGGTATTTGGTGGACAGTGTCCCCATTCAGGGTACGTTAGTATGATGTCACTCCCATAGTGTATGTTTGTTTATTGTTTGTTCCCGCTGACCACACGAATGACGAAGGTCTGGAAATGACTAAGGGTACACCAGACAGTCCGGTGAATGACATCATGATTATCCACCCACGCAATTGAAAGATGCCAAGTGAAGGCATTACCGCCTAAGTCCCCAAGGCCCCAAATCCCCAACCTTACCTCCCCCTCCTCTTCCTCTCTCTCTCTCTCTCTCTCTCTCTCTCTCTCTCTCTCTCTCTCTCTCTCTCTCTCTCTCTCTCTCTCTCTCTCTCTCTCTCTCTCTCTCTCTCTCTCTCTCTCTCTCTCTCTTGGTGTGGTGTATCTGTGTCTGGATCTTGTGTGTGAGTGATGAAGTGATCAGACGTGACTAGCAGAGCAAGGTCATGAGACATAACGGAACGCGTATTTGTTTTCCACTTAAATGTTTAGAACCCAACTATTGATCATATAGTCCGGATATTTTATAGACGGCATTTAGTAAATGTTCCACTGGAACAGCAGTTGTGTTCAGACAATGACATAACTGTTTTCGATTACATAGTTCTAGGTTTATTTAACACTCAGGGTAGAGGTAACAACAATGCCCATTTAAACTTTCGCTTAATGAGTGAAGCTGCACATGCAGCTTTCTCAGTCGATAATCCACGAGTTATCATTAGTCTCATCACTCTCGTCATTCCGGTATTGGCAAACGTTTTGTTCATTAACACTGTCAACATTAAGGAAGGATAACAATCTAAAGGTAAACAGCATCTTTATTACAGGGAGAGCGACGTGTCGGTGAACATTGTATGTTCTTATTGTGATGTGGTGTGATGTAGAGCCTACACCGAAACGTCGCTCTCATCCAAAGGTTATCCTCCCTTACTGCTTCATATCCATAGTGACCAACCTCTGAGCTGAATCTCCATACACTGTCAACAGAGGACTCGGTATTCTTCAGCCTTAATACATATCCATCTGTAGTCAATAAATAAATAACATGCACAGTGACAGTGTAAGCTGTATGTTTGTTTGTATACACTGGAAAACTTGTTTGAAAATAAATCTATATTAAATCAAAGTAACCAAGCTGAGGGGAAAATAAAGTAAACACATATTTGACAGTGATAAATTAACAAAGAAGGAACGGTTGGCTACATATCGATGGTTAGTGATGTATTTGTAGAAAAGTGGTTTTATGTTTCGGTTGTTTTCTGTTTTAGGACTAAAATAAACGTACAAAAATTTCTTTCGGAAAATCCAGGTTTCAAGCGATTCTATGCTTCTTTTTCGCCCCGTAGTTTTTTCAAGAAAATATCTTTGGCCATCAAATCAATAAGATATGAAGATGCTTTTGAACCATTTTGCAAAGACCATCTCGTTATAGCCTTATTCATGCTATGTTAAAGCAGTCGGTAAATGAGTTTGGACCAGATGAACCAGTGGTTGACACCGTGAGCATCTGTCTACGCAAAGGGACACACTGACATGCACCTGACACGTCAGAGGGCATGAGCCCATTTATCACGCCTTAACAACTAGTATGGGTTCCTGAAGGCCACCTCTAACCCGGATGTGCATGGGGAAAGTATGATCGTTCTGTACAATAAACAGCACACGGTCAAACAGATCCCAAAGGCGGCATACACCAAAGCACCAGATAACAGATACCTCTACTGACCTCCTGATCCGTGTGCATGCGCACCAAAGTTGAATGACCCACTTCCGGCAACATACACTCTCCCCTGAGAATCAACGGCCGAGGAAAGGGCTGTGTTGATGGTGGACGAGGACCCTGAACAGGCTCTTGTGTCATTGTCATATTTAATATAAATATTCAACTCACAAATCAGTTACTGTCATTAACAAATTGTGTTGAAGCTACATATGTCACTCATGTGTTCATGTTCTTTTGCAAGGACAAACTCATCAAACACACCAAAGTAGACATTCCTTTCAGAATGTCAGAGTTAAGCTGCATGTTATCACACCAGGATGTCCTTTAGTACGATGCGTTTTCTACGTATATGATTTGTTTGTTGTAACAAATCTGTAGATGTGTTAGCACAAGCATATTGGTAGCACTGAGCGTTTACCTCCGCTTAGGTAGCTGATAAGGCTGACATTGAGGTTGAGAGTCGCGCTTCCTGCTCCGAATGTCAGCTGAGCGATTGCTGACAAACACAGAATTATCAACATCTTGTATACACTGAAAAAAAAAGATCTTAGCATTCAAAGAAACTGTCACATTTGCTTATGTTAATGTCGGATTTGGCTTACAACCTTCAGCGTGTGTCACATTTCAATAAGATATTCCTTCATAATTCATTCTAATCTTTAATTCGGCAACAATCGAGTGACACTTTTAGTTATATATATATTTGACATTGTATATATTTACTTATTTGACGTTATACTATATCATGGCGGATCCGACCCGTGAAGGTCCCGGGGTAGAATAGGCCTTCAGCAACACATGCTTGCCATAAAAGGCGACTCAGCTTGTCGTAAGAGGCGACTAACGGGATCGGGTGGTCAGGCTTGCTGACTTGGTTGACGCATGTCATCGGTTCCCAATTGTGCAGATCGATGCTCATGTTGTTGATCACTGGATTGTCTGGTCCAGACTCGATTATTTACAGACCGCCGCCATATAGCTGGAATATTGCTAAGTGCGGCGTAAAACTAAACTCACTCACTCACTCATGGCGGATCCGCACTACCCCTTTTGTCCTGGAATGTTGTTAAATGACCATTGCCACACACACCCACACACGGGTCACCTCTTTCGTAAAGCATGCAGGTTCGTGAAGTGAGCATTATCATTTCGATGTACTTACCTTTGTTTACCTGTCACGAGTGAGCATATGCCAACATAATCTGACACAGATATATACAATAGCCTGTGAACAGGACACGTGTCGGAATCTAAAGTTCATAACGAGTTCAAGACCATTTGGCCAGAGATATGTTGCATAAACCTACATAATATGACGCTATTGTTTTGGGTTGTTGTTTTTTATTTTGTTGTTAGCCATGTTACATAACCATGTATAACAACTCCATCTTTCCGTCATTTTGTTACAGCTGTAACTGTGAGAATATTCTTGTCATAATGATGAATGATAATTAGTAGCAGCACACTGAAGCGCTCATAAAATGTCCAGTTCCCATATTAAAGGTGTAGTGGCTGCAGATTACAGCCAGAGTACTTGAGAGATGTCCACCTTCTTGCATTGACACTTTATACCATGCTAATCGGGACGTGTCCTGAAGCTACACGTTGTGTGGTATAGCCTAATGGGACAGGATACCTATATGGACGCTGACTATTCTCCTCCACTGTTTTCACGAGCGGATCTCATTCCTCATTCAAGACATTCGACTGTTGCATTATCACCTGTATTTCACGCTCAGGTGTGTAAATCAGGTGAAGGGAATTGTCTGTTTGCTGTTTTGTTTTAAAGGAAATGAGATTTTCGACAAGCTTGAAGTTTAAGGTTAAACTTTGTGAACATCACTGCCCCTTTTGACTCATGCTCATGAAGAAATGTATCAGCTAAATGGGCCAGCACAGCTGATATTCATGGGAAGGCCTCCTATGTTCTGGTCCCCAAATGATACGTAGGTATTGAGGATTATTGGAATCAAATGGTAGAAAAACGTTTCCAAAACACCCTCTAAAATAAGCCTCTTTACATATTTTAGTCTTACCAATACATTTAGAGTTGAAATGAAAGTCAAATTCCCATTCGTATGAACATATCCAAAAGGATATCTAAAGTGTTTTGTTGTTGTTTTTTTCTGAAATAGCGCTTATACTACTTTTTCCTGCAAAATAATATTTCTGCGTAAGTCAAATGTGAAACATCATGAATGCGTACAAGTATTACTTGTTTACACATTTAGTGTTGAACATAATCCACAAGAATATCTAAACTTTAAGGCTTTTCCCGGAGAATGCTTTTTCATATTGCTGACGAATTCGTCCCTGTGTTACTTGTCCATATCCATAACTCTGAACCAGGATGCATTTTACTCGTCCTCACTGATTACACTAGTTTCTGCGATTTGTTTCGTGTCGGTTCAGGCCACGATATCTCGAAACAAACTGAAGTTTTTACTCAAAGTTCAAACTGAGTTTGATAATTTGAAACTGCTTTATTTTTAATTAAAATGCATTTTTTAAAACAGAAAATGTTCAAACACCTTAAGCAATATATTCACAAAACCCAAACTGTCTGCTATTTTTGTGTTTAATATCAATTTCATTACATTCTGAGAAATGTATTTTCTCACATTTGGATAAAAACTCGAACTTAAGTCAAAACTCAGACTTAAGTTTGTTTCGAGAAATTGGGGCCTGTTTTGTTTCGAGAAATTGGGGCCTGTACACACTAAATTATCATGGGGTGAAAACACGGAGATAAAGTATCATTCATTCTCTGACACATATTCCGGCTAGTGTCGATGAAAGTCTCCCAGTTTCCCAGCAGCTGCCGTTGGTGTTCTAATAGTGTGAACCCGGGCCCTGTACCATGTCAAAGACGCATATACGTCTTTGACCAAGCGCCAACTAATTAGGAAATAAGCAAGATTACAACCGAAAAAAATATACATCAAAAGAATTTGACAAAGAGTGTGTTTTATTTATTTAACTTATGACAATAATCTTTGCAACGTTACGAATGTTTTACAATTCACCAGTTCATGTGTAAACAGTACATTTAAACAGTACTGAATATTCTGCAACATTTAGTTTAGAAGACATGCGTGAAGTGCGTGGCTATATTTACCCAACTGAGTCTAAACTTTTGATGGGTAGTATATATCTTGTAATGAGTGCATATCCCCAGGGCAGTGCACACATTGCATTGAGCAGTATGTAGAAGCCAGACATGCGAAACATACAGAACATACATAGGACATTATAGCACGAGATGGTGAGTGCCATTGTATTTACATTATCTACAATCAATAGCTGAAATCCATTCGCTTCCTGAGGCTATTCTCACGTTGAACTCATTTATATCATTATCAAATGACAGACAACGTCTCTATGTATGAATCGGACAATATATTTGCTGACAATCATTTAGTGGTAGTGGTAAATATTTGCATGATTTTGGCCTTGGGTGTATCAGATGAAAAAGACACCTTAGTTCCACAGATTTGCAGCTAAGCTAATTGTCAGCACTGACATTAGTGCTACACATCTAATAAGTTATCAAACCATATTCTACGACTAGGTATGCCTTATCTCTGCATACGCCCAAATGAGAGATGGTTGGTTTGTTGTTAAACGCCAAACTTCGCAATGTTCCAGCTACATGGCGTCTGTCTGTATGTACATGATCGAGTCAAACAATCCTGTGATCAACATCATGAGCATCGTTCCACGCAATTGCGTCAACCAAGTCAGCGCACCTGACCCCGTTAGTCGCATCTTACGACAAGCATGACATCACAACAAAAGTGAAAAGTTTAAAACTGATTAAGCATTTATTTATCAACATTGTGAGAATGCAATTAAAATGCTAAAAACAGTAATGCGTGGATTAGTAGGAAGATATGGTATAGTTGTGGTATAGGTGAGATTTTGTCCATGCAAATTCGTTAGATGTGGATCCACTCACCCAACAGCGGAACATTTCCAGAAAATACAAAATGCATACATGTCATTTGTTTGCACTTCTGTCATGTTGGTGGAAAGAATCTTTCAACCAGGTTAATGTGAAACTTTAAGTTAGAAACTCTACAATTTTGTACTTGATGGAATAAAAGCAGCCTTACGTTTATGAAATCGTTTGTAGAACAGCAACTCCAGAATTAAAGCCAACAAAGAGAGCACAAGGCATGCGCTGACGACGACGACGCATCCCAGTAAATCTTTAAACGCTATTGCCTTGGCCGATTTGTCCTGTACACAAGTGTTATTGTGACCTGGGGACCACTTCCGTCTGTTTAGGATGTCTTGAATAATTCCCGACTGGGTAAGGAAGGACAATCTACAACAAACAGAACCAACAGCACGTAGAACATATTTGGAATATACATTCAACATGGGTGATTAAGTAAGAAGTACGCTTTTTACGCCGAATTTACCAATATTCTGCAATATCACTGCGGGGTACACCAGAAATAGGCTGCATCCCCTGTATCTATGTTGGAAAGCGAACTAGGGTCTTCGGCGTGACGAGCGGACGCTTTAACCACTCGGCTATTCCATCGCCCAAATCATTAAAGATTATGATTCTGGTCAATTTGGACATGATTACCATATACCATAGAATCGTCATCAGCAAGTCACGCTTGTCTTAAGAGGAGACTAAGGGCATCCTGGTGGTCGGATTCGATAACGTCGTTGATGATAGCCAGGGTATCCCAGTTGCTGAGATCAATTCTCATGGTGTCAATAACTGGGTTTTCTTGTCCAGACTCGATTATTTACGCCGGCAGTCATGTAGCTGGAATTTTTGTGCCACAACAATGCCACATGAAACAACTGGCAAGCATTCCAAAACAAAATTATGGCAAAGAATGCTTTGTTGATCTGGACATCTTCATGTAGCTCTTGGTAGACAACAACGCCTGCGTTGACCTCACTCTGGCCACAAACAATGTGCATCATGGTTACTATGGATATCTGAATCACGCATGGAATGATGCCAATACAGACACTGTCTGCATAGATATAATGATAATACTAACACTTTCTCCAGGTCATCTTTCAGTGGCGACTGCAAGGGGAGGCCGAATGCGCTCTGTTGCCAACTGACTTTGTCCTGGAGAGCTGCCAGTCGACAGTCTTCCTGCTGATATTTCTGAATTTGGCTAGTGTACATAAAGGCGGCGTGTTTCCCTGTCTCAACCTTTCTGGCATGTGCATCGTAATCTGTGGACAGTATGAAAGGGTTGGTTTCATTTTCTTTCTTCATTCTTCTCCAGGCCTTTTGTACATCCTCCCTGGGAGATGTCTGTAAATATAAATTATAAACATATCAACCTACATTGAATGCATGTGGGGATTCGAGCCCGGAGCTTCATTGTGACAATGGAACATTTTCACCCAACGTTAGCGGTGTTGAAAGTATGTCTAGTTATCAAACATTAGGGACAAATGGAGATGGGAAACGTTTATAACGATATGTCAGGATAATGGAAGTTCGAGTTAACGACGTTTCACGTGATGAATGATATGCTGATGGAAACAAATAAGGGAACATCTGAAAGTGCAAGTGTACCTTCTTGAATGTCACTCACAGTGCAATACACACCTTATGAAGAGCCTTGGAAAGGAATAAAGGAACAATTGTACGTTCACGTGTTTCCTTTGTATTTTACAAAAAATATACAAATATACAAAGAGCACCGATGATACAAAATCAGCATCTATCTGATATGCACTAAAACGTATGACTGTGTCTCGGTCATGGAGTAAATATGCCTAAAAGACACATGTCCTTAAGTAATGAACGGTAATGCTTTACCTTGAATAGCTCATAATTGACACCTTCAATAGGCATTCCCAGAGTGTAGTCCTCCCTCTCCACTAGTTCCATCAGGTTGGCAAACGGCGGCTTCTCCTTCTTGACCGATATTGCTGCTACGAAGTTAGCTGTGTAGATGGAGACGATGACAATCAGGAACAACAGCCAGAACCCCAGAAGCAGTTTACTTCCGTAGGACACCGGCTCCTGTCTCTTCTCACAACTTGGCTTATCTGTCACTAAAACATATTTCAAAGTTCGTGATGATCAGATACATGAAGGATGTTAATCATTTTAAAAGAGCCATGATATTTGTATGGATATTAGATATATTAGCAAAACATAATATAATATAAAACCATCTGGATACAAAAAAGCATTAATATATAGTATCCCACTTGTTCTATATATTTTCAAACATGCCAGGTCGAGCATAATTATATCTGTATGGTTTAACGGCTCATTAAGACATATTGCAACAAGTATTTTAAGTTCAACATTACTCGGTCACCGTCAAAATATCATAAAATATGTTCATTTTCACAAAATGGTTAAACAATTTTCTTTATACTTTGAAATTATTACGTTTCATCCCAGTTAATTATCTTTTTTCAATAACGTAACAAAAACTTACCTTGCTTCAGTATTGTTGAAAGTGTGAACCACAGCATCTCATACCAATAACGATAGTTTGAGAATTCTAAGTTAGATCCAGTTTGAGTGATCCTGTAGAGAATTGAAAACAATATTCCACATGCAAATATAAGAAGAAATACTTCTAGTTTAAATGGTTTAGCCAGCAGTAGCCACTGATCTGAATCGTCATCAACTTTCTTGTACATCACTTCAACGTAGCTGTACATTATCGGAGGCATCACAAAGTCCATGACAGCATTCCTATCTTCGTGAACACTTAGGTCCGCTGCTACCAAATCAACTTCCTGAAATGGAGAGACGAATAGCAAATTTAAGTGGAACTATAATATAAAACCTTCAACATGTATTGTTAATGTCTTTTTTTGTGGACCAAAAGAATGACAATTCTCCGTATGCAAAGTGTTAAAGAAGACTTTTATGAAATAACACGTGACAAACATTCTAATCATGTCACTACAAGGATGGTAATTGTAAGTGCCAACAACCATTGCTTATGAGCGTCTTGAACTGAAGTTTACCGAGAGAAGCTGTATAAATAGAATATCACATACACATTCTTCTGTGTATTAACATTGTTAAAACGTATCTCTCATATCAAAAATATATTGAAACAGAGATATTCTTTCGTACCAACTTTACACTGTAGTCGAGCATGCGTCAAAGATTTCTGAAAAGTTGTTGATCAACGGTTACGACATTTAAGGACTTTCAACGCTTCCATTGTGTTTTATGTTTAACAGGAGGAAACATTTTCAAAATCAGTAATTATCGATCAAATTGATATACAAAGCAATTCTCTTGTTTAGCATATTTCCACGTTTGTTCATTGCAATCATGACTTGCTTTAGCAAGTGTAGGTGACATCGCAATGACAAAGGCAACTGCAACGCTTGCTCTCTTTTTTCCAGAACAGCTCGTACGATATTTCAGGTACAATCATTATAACTCACTGTGAGTAAGATAACAAACAGCGCATAAGGTTATAGCAATGACCGAGCAATCGTAGCTACTAATATCCCAGTTTAACATTTTCTTTATCAACGTGCTTTTTATTTCATTTCCTTTAGGAACTAGTCATGAAGGACAGTATACTCGACCTACTCTTCTCTGCAGCTGTCCTACCATGCCGTCCCATACTCCATCGACCTGAAGGCCCCATTGTTTGTCAGCCGGGGGTCGGATGATATAGCTGAAGTATATAGGGACAAAAAGTTCTTTCTTCAATACATGATAATGGATCGTTAATCTTAACGTCGACTAATAATCACAAATGGTTCTCATTTCCGTATAATACTATCTAACTATCTTTATCTGATTGGTGATTACGAACACAACATTAATTTGTGCCACCAACCTGAAATTTAGTGTCTTTGCCAAAATTTGAAGGATGTCGGCAACAGGTCCGGAAACTGAAATTCTGCTGTCTACTACGTCCATCTCAAGCATTCCCAGAGACTACAATGGTAGATGTTAGTATATAAACAGAAGGAAGGAGGTATTGCAAGCGTTGTCAACAAATGAGTATGTGCAAAAGGGGAAATGGATCTAAAGGTGACTGAAATCTGTTTTACGTCGCATCACAGTGTACCCACTCGATTCCCACTTTGGATCGTGTCTCTCAGTTCTGGTATTTTTATTACAATTATTACAATTGTCATACCCGATTATTAATATTCTCGTTTTGTAGAGTTCAATCAAACGTTAGGCTTACCGGTAATGTTGAAACTATCAATGTTCTGTTGTTGTGCCCATATTTCATGTTGGGAAACAGACTAGTCTCTGAGTATGTCAGAGTTGGTAGTAGCTCCAGGAATCGGCGTCCCCCCATGGCGTTATGGATTGTGTATACAAAAACCTTTTGACATCTTGATTCCTTAAACACCAAGCAATACTCACGATGCAAATGTATGCATAAGAATAAATGTCATTTAACACGAAATGCGTCACATGTAGGTTCTGGGCTGCACTGTAAGCATGTGTTAAGTTATCCACAATGTCCGAGCAATCAATGTCTAATGTGAATAGGTATTGTCCAATATGAACTATGAATAACATCATTTAAACAAACGTGTATTGTTCTACCATAGACGAACATATCTATGTACTTCAGTGTATAATATACATACATGAGTCATTAGAAAAGATGGTGTACACAGTGCCACATTGCAGCCTGGTGCATGCTTCTAAAATAGATAAAAAAACAACAACAAATGACACATCTATGAATGCCTCTCTGAAAAAACAACAATTGGCTGATCTATGATTGCTTCTCTGGGCCACAGCTTTATTAAATATACTTGTAAATCATACTCAATTAAATGAAAATTTTTAAAATCGAAATACTTGAGATCGATTTTTAATTAAACCATGTGCTTAAATATTATAAGAATTATACAACCTTGCCTTGGACTGAAAGAATGCTACATTATCGAGATAACCAGAGTGTTTTAAAGTGGTATTCCTTGTGTCCTCGTGGCCAAGAACGATCCATTTGGAATGATGGCGAAAGTCTGTCGTTCTGTTGGACTTCAGATCGTAGCGTGCAGCCTTCAAAGAAGATTATACCATAGAATGAACTATAAAAACACAAATTGTTTGACAGTTATATAGAAAGGTGGTTTTGAACCTGTTTGGTATTGATTCAATCGACGTGCAAGTGGGAGCGATGAAATTGATTTGTCTGTAAAGTTAAAGAGTGTTAGATGCAGCAAATATTGGCTTGGGAGTTATTTACATATTGAATGATGGCGTGACTCATACCTCGTCCAAGAATCGCCAACATGTCCGTGAATCTTTACAGAGAAGCACGATGTTAATATTTGGTCGCAGGTTGTGGTAGAGAACATGCAAGAGAGTCTGTATACCAACATTGATGAGGTCGTAGATAAACGTTGTGGTTGCTGGTAATGAAGACGTCAGTGTTTTCGCCAGGAATCCAATTGTAGCTGGAAAGATTACAATGGATGGCCAGGTTTTATTATATGACTACAATACTGGATTTCGATTTTTTCAAAAGAAAGACGGGTTTCAAATCTTAACTAGCCAATATCCATAGCAATAACATGAAGGTACATTGGGATGTATGTGACTTTTGGTCAAGTGATCCCAAACCATATGATTCACAATACTTGATGTACTAGCTGTATTCGTTAAATATCATATCAGGCCAAATATATTTAAGGTACTACTGGAACTGTTTTGTGCCTCGTGACAGATAAGTAAAAACATACGTGATTTGCCATCAAAAATAACAGCCACTGATTCCCACTTCATGTTTTCTATCCATTTCACCATTTCCTCTATTGGATGTTTGAGTTCTTGAAACACATCGTCATCAGTGTTGTTAGGTTGGTAACCTTAAACATACCCATATATTCAACAGACGATGTAAAATATTTCGCCTTTTCTTCTTTTCTCTTTCAAGTCTCTTTCAAGGGCATTTAGAAGTGAAAGACATAAAAATCTTCATTCTTTTCTCTTTCAGTCGTAGACAGGATCATGCAAGTATATATATACATTGTCATTGTTAAACAATGTCATTTTGAATCAAGTCATGAATGTAATGTCGGTTTGGCCAAATCGACTATGGACATACCCATTCAGCTTAATGTCTTTGAGTGGCATTTTGGAAGCTGGGAAATACAATAAAACTTTATGGTTACAACTTTTTTAATTTCGTGAGTGCCACGTTTCGATACATATTTTAATACCGTTGTCAAGTAAAGATAACATACAACACTCTGTATCGAAACGTTGCACTCACGAAGTATGTACCGAGCACAAAAGGTTAATCGCCAAAATTATGATGTGAAGATGTGGAAATGTTATGGGGATTTATTGGGAGGTTATTAGGAAAGTAATTAGGAGGATCAATCCATATTTAGAGAAGGTTCATTTGATAACTATTTTTTCCTATGAGACAACCTATATTGGCAAAATATTCTGGGTGGCGCTTAACTTTTATTTACAGTATAGAAATCGTTATCGAAGATAGATTTAGCAAAGACACATGTGATGCACACGAGTGTTCCATATCATCATAGAGGATCTACTCTCATATATTACTCGTATTTGTACTTACAGCGTTGAGGAAATTATTTGATGGGGTTGATGATTACTTCAGATATCGAGTTTACAGCTATGTAATACCATTCTTTTTTCAAATAGGGGTTTTTCTTAGAATTATAGAGAAAAGGAAAGAAACATATCAATGTGCCGACTCGACAGTAAGGTGTTCTGTTTAGAAACAATACCAAGCCCAGAGCATACGTCGAAGTCTTAAACGTAGTAATATGATTGTTAAGAAGAATCTCTATTTGGAAGAAAGTGAAAATGAAAATAATTCCAGCATTCGTGACAAGGCATCTTCAGCTCCCTCAGTGTATTTTTTTCTCCACAGTTTTTCGAGTCCATTCACATTATTCACAATACTTCACAACATTCATGGTTTTGATTAACGCATACCTGTTCGTGTGTTAAGGAGTAATCTAGACCTGAACACACGTATTCATGGCACAAACCAAAAACGTGACATACATGCATTGTCTAACTGTACAATGAACACGGCAACCGGATCTATATTTCTGTTCATCGTATA